>NC_092439.1:386784-580176 GCF_036169615.1 Heliangelus exortis
AATGTGCTCTGAATGTTCCCCCAAACCACTGAGTCCTCCTGTCCCTCTGCTCCTTAAAATCTTGTCACTTGTAAGTAGAGATGGTTTGTTAGAGCCTGATTGCTTCAGCCTCTACTTTCCTGATGGCATCTGTGTCAGGATGTTGGGCTGTGACCCACTGGAAATGTTACCCAAATCACTGAGCACTTTTTCTGTTCTGGAGCCTTGGAGCAGGGTATGACTCTTTTCTTACAGAGTGAAAAGTTTCTGATGTGTATGCCAGGTCTAACAGGTCTCCTTTTATCTGTTTTCTGCGTTTTTTTGGTGCTTTAGTTTCCAAGATCAGCAGAGCTGCCTTTTCCTGGGTAGAGCAGAAGGGGCAGTGACTTCTCTGGGTTCCTTTGTGCTCTCCCGCAGCATTGCTGTGGGTTGCTCTGAAATGAACTAAGTCCAGGAGGAGCAATCCATCTGAATCCTGGCAGGAGAGGCAGCCAGCATTCCCAGAGTGTTGTTCCCAGGCAAGCCAACAGCACTCTGTGGCTTTGCCAAGTGCCTTGAACAGGCTCCAAAGCAGACCTGCAAATTTAAAAAAAAAAAAAAAAAAAAAAAAAAAAAAAAAATCTTCCTCATTTCCTGCTGTGTGCACCACCAGGAGCAGAGCAGAAGGAGCAGGGAGATCTTTAACCTCCCAGAGGCAACCTGCAGGGGTGGCCAGGAGGGGAAGGCCATCCTTATCACCATGGGTGGGGACAACCTCTGTGTGTTTACCTGGTGAGATAGGATCACTGGGGCTTTCCACAGCAGCACTTTGACTGACAAACTTTGAACTGTGGGTGCTGCTGGGTTAAATGGGAAGGGGGTGATGTGGGGGTGGGACAGCTGCCTCCCTCCACCTGCACATCTGGTGCTTCCTCCTGTGAGCTTTGCTGGGTAGGACCAGGAGGAATTTCTCTCCAGGCAGCTCAGCTAATCGAGTGTGGGCATCCTGCAGCAGTCCTGAGAACTTGTGGGGATGTGAGTCAGAGCCTGCAGACTGGATTTGTCCAAGGCACCCAATCCCCACAGCATCTCTCATGGCACTCAGAGGAGTCTGTGCTTTTCCTTCTTTCTGTTTAGGAGGAATTTGGCTTTGTCTAGGCAAGATTTAGCTCAGCCAGGGAGATGGTTTGTTAGCATTTTTCAGGTGGAAATTACCATCTCCCTCCTTGATTCTCATCCCAGGCGCTGCCCTTCTCAGCACCGGTCCCCCCAGGAGCAATAAATGCTGAGCTGGTGCCTTGCAGGAGGTTGCTGTTTTCAGTTCTCAGGGTCTCAGATTTTTTATTTTTTTTTCCTGTCAGGAGGTGTTAAAGATTATTGCCTTCCTGTGTACTTGGCTAGAAGGACATAAAAGAAGAAAGGCCTTTCAGAAGAGGCTGTTTAGATGTTTTTCAATACCAAACTGCAACTTTCTGGTTAGCTGGGCTGTGTGAACCACCTTTATGTCAATTATGAACTGAGTTGAAGCAGAGGTTTCATCCTGCCCAGGTGTGTTGTTGCTCCAACAGAGGAACTGGCTGCTCAGCTTCATAGGAGAGCCCAGCACTGGAGACATCCTTAGGTGAATTTGTGACTGAGTTTGTGTAATAGGTGGGGGAAAAAAATAGAATTGAATTTAGGACTTGTTCTTTCTGTCTTCATTTTGAAGACATCAGTCAGATAGAAATGTCTGGGAAAAGCTGCCAGTTGAAATGGGCTGGAGAAAATTAATGTGAAGCTGGAATCCTACCTGCTGTTGGAAAAGGAGAGGGAAGATGAGCTGCAAAGAGGAGCCAGTGATGCTGAACCAGCATATGGAGGCTGATGGATTCTTGTCAGACCTGCTAGGCTTCAGGAGTGATTGCAGTGTCTCTGTTTCCCAGCAGCCTGTAAAAAATCCCGTTAGAAAACAGCACTAATGAGCAGGCTGGCTGGAGAGCCAGGGCCTGGCAGGATGATGATGTTGGGTCTGGAGCTGCTGTCATCCAGCACCACCAGCTGTGCTCTGGGGGTGGTTCAGCAGGAGGGGCTCTGCTTGGGAGAATTTATGCTTCCATGGCCAAAAGTTGTTTTGAAATTGGAGGCTGAGGCAGGCAGAGGACAGCCCGTGTGGTGTGGGGAGGCTGCAACCTGATCCCTGCCTGCCCGAGGTTCTGGGAGCCTTCGCTTCCCCCGTGAGCCAAGGAAACCCCAGGTGCTGTGGGAAGGGTCCTGGGGGTCCCTGGTCACCCCTCGTGCCCCAAGGGTGTGGGCTGCCAGCATCAGCTCCTCGGGGCTCTGTCTGAGCCTTTAGAGCTTCCACGGGCAGGGATGTCCCTCAGGTGACAGTTTGTGCCCTCTGGATGTGTATTTCTGGCCTCTTGTGGGCTTTTTCTGGCTGTGAGCACCCCTGAAAAGCTGTGTCCTATGACACCAGAGGCCATTTTGCTGCAGAGCTGAGTGGCAGCACAGTTGCCTTCCTTCTCTTGTAAAACTGGGGCATTTTCACCCAAACCCTGGTCTGTTCAGGTCCATTGGTCTCCCTGGAGCTGCAGCTAATACACGAAAGCAGAGGACATTGAGGTGAAGCCCTGCTGGTAAAGAAGCTTTGGGGTGCTTGGGTGACTGAATCTCCCTTCCCCACATGGGAAAGGCTTTTTGTGCTGATGTGGGAGGTTCTGGGACCTCGGGAGGTGCTCCCATGGACTGACACCATCCCGCAGGCTGAAGAACCTCTGCTGGGCTCCCCTCCACGTGTCACTCACCAGGTCTCAGTGTTTCCCTCCCCTGGGGGATTCCCCCTGTCCTGCAGACCCAAAACGACCACGATGGGCACGATGTCCACAGACACAGGAGATGAGAGGCCGTGGGGGTGCAGGAGGCCGTGGGTGCTTGCCAGGACTGCAGGAAGCTGAACCACCAGTGGTCCCCTGAGTATTGTGTGGGTTTTATTTCATGTTTTGTACACGCTGTGGTTACAGTGGGGGAGAAGGTAAACCTGAAAGCATTTATTCACATTTCCTTTGTGAGATGCAGTGGGTGCTCCTCACCGTGGCAGAGCCAGTGGGAGGTGGCATCTCCTGGAAGCAGCTCAGTGCCTCCGGGTCCCAAAGCCCAGGGTGGGATGGCCAGGAGGATGCTGAGGGTGGCGGGGGATTGTGCTGCAGCCAGAGGTGTCCTTGTGTGTCTGCAGAACTGTGCTGGGTTTTGGTTGTTTATTCTCCAAGGGCAGCATCCCACCTGCCCAGGGGATCTTTTGTTAAATCCTCCTCACTCCGAGGTGGCCACTTCAGCCCTTTGTACCGAGAGGCAGAGCAGCAGCAGCACAGCAGAGCTCCCGCCATCCACACATGGCTGGAATTGTTCAGAACTGGTGTTTTGAGGCGATTTCTGCAGCCGGGCAGTCTGTGTCCCCATCCCGGCTGGCTGCTGCCATCGGGTGGACAATTCCTTTATTTGCAGGCACCGAAATCTTTCATTTCTTCCTCGGTTTCTTCCTCCGGCTTTTCCTCCACGGAGCATCCCCTGGTGCCCCAGGACTAACGGGATCACAGTCTGGGCTCTCGAAAGCCACGGAGCACTCAGGCAAAGAGCACTTCTCCCTGAATAATTCAAGTATAGAACTGAGCCGTTTTCTTTCGTTGCCATTCCTTGGTTACTTTTGCCGAGTGATTCAGATTTTTACCATCAGATTCCGGGACAATATCTGCCACAGTTTGCAGATGCCAAGTGCGTGTTCTAATATCCTGCTGCCCTGTCACAGATCAAGGGGCTCTTGGAATTCTTTTATTGTGTTTTTTTGTTTTTTTGGTGTTTTTTTTTTTTTTTTTTTTTTTTTTTTGTTTTTTTTGGTTTTTTTTTTAGGTTTTGGTTGGGGTTTTTTGTTTTTGTTTGGGCTCTTTTTGTTTTATTCTTTTTTTGGTTTTTGTTTTATTCTTTTGGTCTTTTGTTTTCTTTTTTGTTTTATTATTCTTTTTTGTTTTATTATTCTTTTTTGTTTTATTATTCTTTTTTGTTTTATTATTCTTTTTTGTTTTATTATTCTTTTTTTGTTTTATTCTTTTTGGTTTTATTATTCTTTTTGTTTTATTCTTTTTTGGTTTTATTCTTTTTTCATTTGTTTTTTGCTTGGTTTCGTTGTGTTTCTTTTTTGTTCCGTTTTTTGCTTGCTTCTCTTCGCTTGTCTTTTTGTTTGGTCGTTTTTTTTTTCTCTACACCTTCACATTTTCACAAAGGGAAAACCACGCTCTCTGCATTTTCATTCTACAACCCACATCCCTGCCACCTCCAACAAGGTCCACCCAGGCTTCACAAGTTTTCCAGGCACCTTCACCAAAGATTTTGTGGGAACTCCCGGCAGGCCCAGGGCTGTGAGGGGTCCTGAGTGTCTGAAGGGCTCCAGGAAAGCTGAGGAGGGACTCTGGATAATGGAGGGATGGGAATGCTTAAAAAACCGCCTCGAATGCTTAAAAAACCCCCGCGGCCCTGACCAATATATTTTATTTATCGAGGGAAGAAGAGGCCTCAGCTCCTCTCCCAGGCCGCCAACCGTGGTTGCCACGGCAACCGGCGACTCCCTGCTCCCCCCCCCCCGCCGCCGCTCTCCCTTTGTCAGCGCTTGCGCGGCGCCGTGCGCGCTCCCCGCCTACGTGGGGTCGCGTCGGGGGCGCGCCCCGCCCTCCTCACACAGACACAGGCAGAGCCACCCCCGGTTCCCGCCGCCCCGCAGCCGCCATGAGGCGGGGAGAGCGTCGGGGCCCCGGTCCTGTCCCGGGCAAAGGTGCCCTGGAGGAACAGCAGCCACCCCCGCTACCCAACGGTGGAGGCCCGGAGCGTGTGAGGGAAAACCCCGCCCTGCGCCGCAGCACCGAGTCCGAGGTCTACGACGACGGCACCAACACCTTCTTCTGGTGAGCGCGGGCCGCTTCCCGCACCCATCGCCCCGCAGCCCCTGCCGAGGAGTAGCCCTCTGCCCCGGAGTAGCCTTTTAATTCCTCCCTGGCCTTTGGCGACCGCTGCCGCCTGTTCCTACGGGCAGTCGGGGCTGGGGGAGGAGGTGGGTGACCGGGTTTTGGGGGGATGCAGGTGGAGGAGGTGTCAAGTCACCCAACTGCGTCTGGCGTTTACCTTTTTCTCGCTTGGCTGCAACAGATCCCGGTGCTGAGGCTGCGAAACCCCGGGCTGTGTCTAAAGATGTTTTTTCCTGGTATTGTGGTACTGTTAATTATTGTTTCCTGGCGATTTGGCAGTGATTTAAGGCAGGTTTTTGGCAGTGGCATCTCCGTTCTCAGTCCTGTCACAGCCTCTGGCCAGAGGTACCTTTCTGCCAGACCAGGGGCTTCTGTGGCCAGGGGAGCACTCGGGGGGTGTCCCTGGGGAGCCCCCAAGCTGTGGCCAGGCTGCTAGGCTTGATTCCCTCTGTTTCATCTGCATCGTTTCCATGAACTCCCTCTCACTCTTGCTAAGAGGCCTTTGGTGTTCCCCGTGGTCTTGCTAGAAAGCTGAAGTCGTTAATGCTGAAGGTTCTGCTGGACGGGTGTTTTGTACGGTTTGGTGGCGTGCTGAGTCCTGAAAATCAGGGAATCCTGGAATATCGGCTTGGAATGGATCCCGAGGGATCATCTCGTCCAAGCCTTCTTGGCAGAAGGACAGGCTGGACAAAATGGGTGCAGAAAACCGTGACTGGCTGCGTGAGGAGAGTGGGGCAGCCCAGTGTTTGTTACATTCAGTGCTCGAGATGTGTGTGTACCTAGAAAAGCACTTCCAGATCCCACATTTCTGGAGCTGTTCAGGAATCCCCTTCAGCATACGTGTGTGTGTGCATCCCCATGGTTTTCCCTTGTGGCCTGAGCACACGGGCTTTTTGATGAGGAAAGGCAGCCGAGGTGGGTGGGAGTCCCTGGTTTGGAACATGATCCGAGGGCGCTGGGGTTTGGCTGGAGTCTGACATGAAGGAGCAGAGGGGAGGGCACTTGGCTCCTGTTCTGCCAATCTGGGCAGCAGTGCCTTGGGGAGGAGGTGGTCTTGGTGAAGCCGCTGGTTCTGGGTGACATTTGTGCCCGTGCAGACTGTTGAAGGGACACTCGGATACCGCGGGGTCGTGGGGTGCTCCCTGCAGACACCTGAGAGGCAGGAGGGTCACCGAGGGACATCGCTGCCTGGAGGGCAAGGGGACCTTTCCTGGGGAGCCCCTCAGCGTTGCCACATGTAGGCTGAGCAACTGGAGAGCTGGGTCCTGCCGAGTACTGCTGTCTCATAAATGGAAAATGGGTAAAACAGTAGTTTCCTTACTGTCTGGCTCTTCCCAGGGGCTTGGGGGTGCCTGGCAAACACTTGCTGCTGGTTTTGTTGTGTAATCTCACCTTGCTGCACCCTTTCCCTGGGCTGTGGGGGTGTGGGGCCACTCTGACACTCCTAAAATAACATCTGGAGCTGCAGTTATTTTGTCCACCTGAATTGTTCTTTTGGAAGTCCAGATGTGCCACTGTTCTCTCGGGGCTTCCCCTTTGTCCCCTTCCAGGAGGGCAGTTGAATTGCTCCTTAGCTTACCTGTTTTATTTTATTTTCTTTCCCCTCATAGCACGTGCTGCTTGTGCTGGCAGCCAGGAGTATAAATGCTTGTAAAAGTTTGAAGGTTTTTCCTGGTGTTACTTTTGACTTGTGCATGACAGTGCTGAGTGTGTCAGTGTATCCAGTGGCAGCGACTCAGTTCTTGGAGCAGCCTGTACTGTGGAATGATTTTCTTCCTGTGAGCCTTGGTATTCTTCTTGTGCTGTTACAGAAAATGGGATTTAGAGAGTAAGTGCCCTCTGCCTCTGCTCACGTGGTGAAGTATGAAAAATCCCTTTTTTCCTTGGGGTTCAGAAGTTGGTGGATGTGGTTACCCACATGGCCTGCTTGATGTCAGAAAGTTCAAGAGTTTTGGACTTGTAGACACAGTCAGGAGTTGTTCCAGAAGCAGTTCAGTTTGCAGAGGTAATTTTACTGCTCTGTCATCTTTGGGAAAGGTGGTGCTTACTAGCTGTCTGTCTGCTTTTTCAGTCTTGTTAAAGCTTTGGAAAAGAAGTTACATGCTGTGTAATGGATCTGGTCCTGTTCAGCCTTACTTGAGACTGGAAAATGCTGTACTTTAATGATGCTGTGGGGATCTGCTCCGTCAGCTGACAGCTCTGTGTCATTGGGAAGTGTCAAGGAAAGGAAATGGGAAGAAGTGGTTGTCAGTCTCTGTACCTTTTATTGTGGAACTAAAGTCAAAACATCTCGGAGTCCCAGCAGGGAGCTGGGAATCCCAGCCTGGCACCCACTGCTCCAGGCAGATGCTCACTGTTGTTCCCAGGACCTTTGATTGTTTCTTGCTCATCTGCTTGGAGAATGAGCTTTCTGGTCACAGACAAAGCACCTCTTTGTGGGTGAGATCCTGACTTATTTTTTGTACAGTGTGCAGAACTGTAAATCTGATATTTTAACCGAGCTAGCATGAAAACACCACCAGGTTTGTTTTGGTTTTTTTTTTTTTTCAAATGTCCCCACATAGAGCCTTCTGCAGCTCCTCTGTGGCTTCGTGTCTGCAGAAGAGCCAGCACTGACATGTCTCATGGGTTTGTGCTGCTGAAACTTTGTTTTGTGCAGAAAAAGGTGAATCCAACAGAAACTGGGTAATGACCTGTGAGCAGCTACAGTCACAGGTGCCCAAAGGTCCTTGCAGCTGGAAAAAGAGGACCTGGGTGTCTTTCTGTGGGGGAGCAAAAAAACCTTAGTGAAATGGTAAATTGATTTATCTCTACTGAATAAATAATCAATAACTGAGAAATGTAGAGCTGTGTAATAACTTTTTTGAAGGTGAAACCTTTCCCCCCTCCCAGCAGCCAGCAACAGGCAGCAAAGGTGATATGATGGTATATATCAGCCTAGCCCAGTCTTGGATTACCAGTTTGGGATCACCTAGTTTAATATTGTGTAGGATTTTCTCCTAAAACATCAGCGTTAGCCCTGATTTCTGTACGTATTTCAAAGCCTGTGCTTAAGTCTGCATGCCTTCTAGGAAGGCATCTGTCTTGGTTTGAGGCTGTTGGGAGGTGCTAGATAAATATTTGCCACCAGGTTGCCTTGTGACTTTATAGGTTAATTGCTTTTAATAAGGCTTACTTTAATTTGAACTTAATTAGCTGTGGTGTAATCTGGTGGTTATTGATGTGTTCTTGTTGCTCACAGTAAATAATTCTGTATTGCCATCGTGTGGATGGGATTTTAGTTGCTGTGGTCGTAGTGTGGCAGCAGGGATCTGTGCAGCTCAGGAAGTATAAAAGAAACCAGAAGAATAAAAAAAGAAGGAAAAGAAGGAAAGAGAGTGAAATGGTGAGTCGGATGCTCTGTGGGCAGCTTTCTTGGGAATGAATTCGGCCTGTTTGGTGTAAAAAGCATAGCACTTGCAGGGGAAGGTGGCTGTGGGTGCCTCTGGCTGGGTGTTTCTCTCCTTTTGGAGAGAATTGTAAGAATTTTTGGAGAGTATTGTAAGAACTCTTCCCTGGTGGCAGCACAGGGCATGAGGGGTTGTGTGTTCAAGCCAGCCAGCTTGTGAAATACAGGACTGGTATTCAGAGTATTTCTTAGCCAGTCCTTGCACATTGTTCTCTCACCTGGCAGCAGTGTGGGAGTTCCTTGGGGCAGAGCTGGGGATTTATCTGAGGGAGCTTAGGCAGGGAGAAGATCTGCACCTTGGCAGGAACTTTTTCCATCCCTGCTGGTGAGGGCTGGCTGCAGCACTTCCCAGGTGACATTCCTCAAGCTTGCTGGAAGCTTAACATTTGCTGGATATTTTTTTTTTCCATCTCTTTAAAGCCTTACTCTTCCCAACAGGCCTTGGTCAGGTTCTGTATTTGCTGATCCACTCTGCTGCTTCTCCACCTGCTCAGAACTGACCAAGTTTAGGCATGTTGCTTAACCTGGGCAGAGAAATTTTGCATCAGGCTGCTGCTGTGTCACCCCACTGTGTGTTCCTGGTGCCCAGGCATGTCCTGGCTGTGTCCCTCAGCACCCCAGAGCCCCAGCTGCCAGCCCACCCTGCACTGAACTCCTCTGGAGAGATGGAGGCAGCTCCTTCCTGGGAACTGGAGTCTTGGGACCTGTTCCTGGAAGGAAGGAATTGCAGAATTCTTTCTGGTAAGCTGCAAGTGTAGAAGAAATATCATTAATACAGAGGCTTTGTGAGAACTTAATGCCCCACCTGGGCTTTAGGTTTCACCTGGGGAAGTCACTTTTCCTGGGATGGTTTATCCTGGTGTGTGGAAAGAGTTTGTGCTGAAGAGCACAGTCTGGGCTGGTGGGAGCTCTCTACAGGCAGCTTCTTCCCTCATGGTATTTGAGCTCTGTCACAGCACTTGAATTCTATGGCAGTTTACAAAGCAGATCATCAGCCTGAAAAATTACCTCTCTGCTTTTACACAGCTGAATCTGGCATAAGGGCACTTTCCTCCCTTTATTGCCATTTCTTTTTAGAGGCCTGAGTGAAGTGTGTGTAACCTGCAGTGCACAGCCAGACTCCCTCCACAGAACTATTGGAAATCAAAGGTTTCCATTGGTTTAAACACATTAAAATGTCAATTACTTAAGAACAGGTAGGTTGGGGAACTTTGATTAACTTGTGAGCTCTGTAGTACTGATGAATGGGGACTTTGTCTTTCCTCTCTTATTTAAAGGAAAACAAGAGATTTGCTGAAGCTCTGCTGCTCAGTCTGTTGTGGTTTCCCAGGGGGTTTTGTGCCTCTGGGCTTCTCTCACAGAGTGATCGTTTTGTGAGAGGCACCAACTTATGGCCAGGAAAATGGACGTTACTATTTTGGAGTCTCACAAGCACATACAGAAACTTAATCAGTGCTGTGTACCTTCAGAGATGTGCTGGAGACTTGCTGCTGGTCTAAGAATAGGTACATTTTATTATCCCTGGGAGTTTAAACGCATTCTAAGACGCAGCCTCCAGATAAAACCTGCAGCCCCGTTCTGGTGTGGATGTGGATGAGAGATCTGTCACAAACTGGTGGTTAACCTCTTGGTTTTGAAATGCTGAAGCCTGACTGCAACATGAACACCTGAGTTTCAGGTCTCTATTTTAGGTGTATTAACAAGATTATGACCAAGTGGAATCTTTGTTGAAGGTTTTAAAACCCCTCTTCTGTCTATCCAAACAGGATTGTTTCCCCATTAATTACACTTTTGAGTTTGAATGTCAAAATATTGGTCACTAACTAAAATTGTTACTAATTTTTGTTGTATTTTCCTGTACCTTATTCTTCACACTAACTTTAACACTGTACTGCTGGGGAAGTAACAGATCTGTTGCTGCCTATTCGTCCTATTTTCATAGAATTGCCATCGTGTGTCAGATGATGTGCTGGAATGTGGAAGGTAGAGAGCTTTGTCATTTGTTCATCTTTTAAGTCTCTTTCAGAAATGCTTTTATGACTTTACCATAGTTTGGAATAAAGAAAAAAAAATACCTTTGGGAAAAAGGTGGTGATAGCTAAGGTGGGACTAGTTGCTTTTGCTGACAGATTCTTTCTCTAGCAGTAGCTATTAATACAACTTCTTAATCCAAGGAGGCAAACCCTACCTACTGGCTGCTCTTTGGAGTTTTGTTTCACCTAGAGAACTGTCAAAGAGATAAATAAACCCTTTGCATGGTGTTCTGGATGATTGATATTGTCTTCAGCGTAGTTATTGCATCACTAATGCAAAGAAGAGCAGTGCAGAGCAGTGGGTGCTGAGGGTGTGGTCCTGCTCATTAAAGCTGATTTTAGTTTGTGCTGGAGGTGGAATGAGGTGGTGCCCGCTCAGCCAGGGTGCTGCTGCTTTGCCTCCAGGTCTGGAGATACCTCCCCCAAAAAAGAGAGACTTTTAACATTTCCTTATGCCATTTTTGCCATGTACTTTGTTTGGAAAACAAAAGTTCTAATAGCCATTTCCTTGGAAAACCTGCAGTTTCTAAATGTGTCAGGAGGACAAGTGGCCATGAAAAGGAGAAATTGGAATCAAATTTAACCCTACAGAGTGGAAGAGCCCCACAGCTCTGTAGGCTGAAGGGCAGGAGAGGTGCAGTGGCTGAGGCTGCCTCTTGGTCTGCCAGAATCACTCACTGGGTGTTCAACAAAGGCAGCAGGGCAAGGAGGTTTATAAAACCCAAACTGGGGTGATTTCACTCAAGTGCCCCCATGTTTCAATAAGGAAAGAGCTGAGGGTAGGGCATGGGGAGACAGCCAAGTGCTAGTGCAGAAAAATAAGTTCCTTAATGTTCCAGCTTTTTAGTACTTGGGGATTTTGTGTTTGATCTTCCTGTCCTTATATATTTTCCTGTGCATATACTTTTAGGCACTGCTTTCTCAGAGGTTTTTTGACATAAAGCCTCCTGGCTGTTGGCTGTACCCCCTTGCTCCTGCTGTGTTCCCCCACTACTGTCTAATTCCAAGGGTATGACTCCATCTCTGCTTAGCTCTGCTCTTTCCAGCCTCCCCAGCCTCCAGGCCAGGAGAACTTAAGCCTTTGCATAATTCCTGTGATGCTTACCTTGCTGGCATGGCCTTAGCTGTGTTGCCTTCCTCTTGCCCTGTGTGGAGACTGAAATAATCCCTCCTCCTGCACTGTCATTCACCTGGGCTGACTGCACTTGCCCCAGTGCTTCTGGATGATGTTCATTTTCCTGGCTCGGGTAAACACTTCACATTTGGTTTTGTGCCATATGACTGAGGATTTCTCTTTTCTTTTTTTCACTCCCAAGCCCTGGGAAGATCTGGTGTGTGTCTCTGTAGGTCTGCACGATGCTCTGCTACCTCAGGCAGCTGCCATCCCTTCATCACTTCTGCTTAGAGCTGCCAACCTGCTCTTTCCAGAAGACAAAAACCAATCCAGGTCTCACCCAGCCTTCTGGGTTTCGTGCTAGACTGACAATCTATTCACATGGGCTGGCTATCTTGAAAACTCACTGCAAGATGAAAACTGAGCCAGGAGGGACACGACGAGGTACACAGCCTTGTTTGGGGAGGTGGTGGAGTTTAAAGTTGGTGTTGGAGGCACCAAAAGTGAACTCCCCAGGGATGAGTGAGAGGAGCCCATGGTGGCAGAGGAGGTTCTAGCTGGGTTGCTCTAAATGAGGACACTCCAAGCACTGCCTGGGCACAACACTCAGGGCGTTGGGAATGTAACTGCCTTCATGTAGGGGATGTGGTAAGATGGAAAAGAGCATTTCTGGATTTATTTCACTAGCCTCTTAGATATTAGTTTCAAAAAGGGAAAGAGCAAACCAAGGCTTTTCCTGTGATGGAAATACAGGTGGGGTTTGTATTAATTCTGTACATACCTACATGCAGCAAACAAGACTGTGGTCTGGATGACGTGGATTAGAGCATTTCATTCAGCCCCCTGCTGTCCTGCCTTCTTTGAGAGGGCTGTATTTAGTTTTTTAAACTACTGTAGGTTGCAAAATAGGCCCCATCACGTGGCCCTGAGGTGCATGTTAAATATGTGCTGCCTGAATCACCTGCTCTGGCATCCTGGGAGGCAAGTCAGAGGGAAGATGCATCTCTTGAGCAGGGAGCTTGCTGCTGCTGAGCCTTTGTCTGGGGTTTTTGATGTGTTGATTCCTTGCTAATTTTGAAAATACTCGTGGGTCCTTCTCTTTTTCTTTTTGGTTTTTTTTTTGTTTTGTTTTGTGTTCCCTGGAGCTGTTAGTCTGTGTCCTCTGGACTCCAGGGAAGGGTTGTCTTACATGCCCAACACCTTTATAGCAGTGGCAGAAGAGGATTGCATCTGCTTATGAGGTATTGCATGTGTTTTCCAGTGGGATTAGAGGGTGCTGGGAGATGTGGCTGTATTTGGATTAATATGAAACTGTAGTTCAGAATAATTCTTACCTTATCTTTCCGAGCAGTTTTAGGTAGGTTACTGGGCGTGATGTTTCAAGGCAAGTCAGTGGACTGGGAAATCCCTGGTGATCTCCTGATTATCATTCATCTTACAAGCTGAGAATATACAAACTCTGGTCTTTGGGAATACAGTGGAAGTGTAATGCTTGCTTCTATTCCAATATGATAGAAGAAGGAGATGTAAAAAGCATCAGTATGTACCAATTCTTGTCAGACAGTAATTTTCACTCACAGTGTTTCTGTTCTCTAAGCTTGATGCTGTGTACCTGTGTTGTTGTCACCATCTGTGTTACCAGGGGGTGTGTAGGGCTCCAAACCAGAACTCCTGTCCCTGTGGTTTGGTCTCCAAACTGCCCACACTGCTGAGCTGAGGTCACAGGAGCTTCCTGCTGAAAACAGTGAAGGGCTTCCCATTAGCAAAGGATTTTTCAACTTTAAATGAAGAGTGCAGTGCAAGAATATTCTCTGTCACAATGAGATGGTTGTGGTGGGGGGTGTATGCACATCAGTCAGCTCCAGGAAGCTCTGCTCTTCCCTCTGGGATCTACTCAGCTCTGTTTTCTCTTTCACACCCAAAAGCTTACCAAACAAAACCAGGCTGAGCATGTGGGCTCTCAGGGATGGGGAAGGGAGAACCTGTGACCCCAAGTGCACCAGCCATGTCCTGCCTGTCCCAGTGTGTCACACCAGCAAGGTCACACACTTCCCTGGCCACCAGGCTGTCCTGTGGGGCTTGGCTGTCACAGCCCTTCCAGCAGAAGCCCTGGAGCAGAGATGGATGCATGCAGCTCTGTGGGACAGACCTCTCACCCTCATTTGGTTTCTGCTCCTCAGGTCTGAGATGGAATGAAAACAGCAGAATTTCTGGACATCAGACATCTAGAGGCAGAACTGGGATGCTTATAGATACAACTGCTCTCATCCAGGGATTTCTTTTAATTATTTTTCTTTTTTTAACTAGTTTTTCTGGTAGTGTGTAATTCCCATGTGTGGAGTGAATTCCCTTCTGTTTGGTGCTAAGAGTGTTCAGTCTGTTGCAGTTTTTGTTAACAGGTTTGAAGCAGAGCTGTTTCAAACCAGCACCCTCAAGTATGTCCCCAACAAATCAGGAGAGAAATCTGGAAGGTTTTAGAGTGAAATGGTAGCACAGTTGGTGGTGCTTTTTTTTTTTTTTTTTCAAGTCGCTGCTGTTCACTTGGCAAATGTTTGTGCCAGTCTCCCAGAACTCAAAGCTCTGGGGGGGGGAAAGAGGGAGACCCATCCTTGTGGGAAGCTCCTGCCCCGTGCTGGAGCTGGTAACAAAATTCAGTGCTGAGGTAAATTCTGTTTTCTCTGCACTGCAATACATAAAACTCCTTCCAGGGTCTGTCTTGGGCTTAGTGAGGCTCCACTGGCAGGTGGAGATGTAAGGTTTTCTCCTTTCTGATGTCAGTTTTCTCTTTTCTGCATTTTAGGAGAGCTCATACCTTAACAGTCTTGTTCATCCTCACGTGTGCGCTGGGCTACGTCACCTTGCTTGAGGAAACCCCCCAGGACACAGCCTACAACACAAAAAGGTCAGTGCTGCAGACAGGGCTTCTGTCAGCTGTGTTAGGAAAGAGCAGCTGTGCCAACAAGTTACCCTGCACACTTTTACCTTGTGTGTCAGCTACCTCAGATGACCTTTGCATTAACTTGTTTAAATGCCCAAACCCTTAGAAAGTGACAAAACCAAGCCTAAGTCTGTAAGCTCCTTTTGAGCTGCTGGTTGAATTTAATTTCTAATCAGTTTACTGTCACTCACTGTCATACCCACTGGCTGCTGAGTGTGAGTATTTAAAATAAAATACAAAACTCTCTCTAAAGCCTCAAAGTACTGGCAATAATCCTGCCTCTCTTTCTTAAAATAACCTAACTTTCTAAATTACGTGAGCTGTGACCAAATTTTTCTGACTTCAGTGCTTTTTGTAGAACGATGTTCAAGATTCAGTGCAGATCATTCATTGTCATTGAAAATTAGCATAAGAACTTTTAGCCCAAAGGGAAACGATTGGAAAATAAAGAGATTAATCTGTCACATGTGGTCCATTTCTGCCACAATTTAAAATGATTAAATGTAGTTGAATTTCTTCTCTTCTTAAAGAAATACAGTAGGGAAGAAAAAGAGGGAGGAAAAGTGGTCTTCTGAAAATTCAGGGGTTGCTTACAGACTGCAAAGCATCGTTGCTATAAGCACGAAATTAATTCTGTTTTCTACCAGCCTAGTTTCTTAAATACTACACTTTTTTTTTTTTTTTCCCTTGCTATATAAAGAGTTTCTTCCTACTTTTTTTTTACATTTTTAAAGTGGCTCAGGGTATGAAATTAATTCTCATGGAGCACAGGACTTGGGATATTTCCTGAGATAATCTGGGTTGTTATTCTGTCAGTTACACAATAGCTGTGGCTGAGGGTTGGTGTTTTTATGCGTGGGGGTGAAATGGAACAGGTTGGGACACAGTGCCCTGTCTGGGGCTCTGCTGTGATCAGCTGCCAGCTCACTGCCAGCTCTCAGGAGTCAGTGTGGGGAGTGGATGGAGAACACACTTCCAAAATAAAGCAGGGGAAAAGCTGAATGGGAAGTGATGACACATCATGAGGGAGTAAGACAGACACAAGGTCACTCAGTGGAATATCTTAATATTAAGATTAGAGCATTTGCTGCTTTAATAAAAACAAAACCAGAGAAGGTTAATCAGCAGATTATTCTTTCCTGCATGAAACACAAGCTGCTTTCTGCACATTCACTGCAGGCAATAATATGTTGTTAAAATCAGTCTCACAGCATCATCCTGGGCCATGAGTAGTGAATGCTTTTTGATCCCTTCTGCATCTCTGGCTGTGGAATGTTGCCTGCAATATCTGGATGCAAAAATACGTGAAAAGCAGTGTCCTGAGAATTGTACACAGGCTTCAAGCAGGGGGTTTGGGGATTAGTTTTGAAGGATGTATCTCTGTTTCTACTCAAGGTACACTCCTATGCTGTTGCTGTAGTCACACTACAGGCAGAGTTCTCAGACAGTCATTAATTCAGACAGATCTTTACTTTTTGGAAGCTGGCAGTCCAGACCTAACAGAGGAGTCCTGAGTGTTTCCTCTGGTGCCTTGGCCCTGATGTACAGAGCAGGTGGAAGTCTCTGTGTTGTTCAGCACACGCCTTATGCTGAACCAGTTTTCAGTGGACTCCTATCTGGTCCCAATTAAAACTCCTTTCTAAGGCCTTTGCCAAGTTCAGCACCATTAAGCACAAAGGGTTCCAGCTCAGCTCATGCCCCAGCCCTTGTTCTTGCCTCCTGTAGCCTCCTTGTGCCTGTCACTTTCTTGCATCTCCCTGTTCCTGACCAGTGTGGCTCTTTACGTGTATATTTGAATGAAAAGAGGCATTTCAGAGCAGGAGCAAGGTGGTCACAACATGCATAAGTATATCTGTATCTCAGATTTTCACAGATGTTTTTTTTTAATTCCAGAACTTTTAAAATACCTCCTTCTGCTCTGAGGTCTTTCTCAGCCTTAGTGTAGAGCTGCTGTGTGCTGTGATCTAACATTCTGGCCTGCAGAAGGCTGTTGCTGTGCACAGCTATTTCACAGGAACCCTTGCCTGCTTAATGAGCACAACACTTTTATTACCAGAGAGCAGTGTCTCTGGCTGTCAGGCTTTTTTATTTCCAACTGCTGCACACTGACAGTGGAGCAGTGTCTGGGTGCTGAGGTGCAAAGCCTGAGCACTTGCAAACCCTTCGACCTCCTTTGTTCCCAGGCTCTACTGAGAGGTGCCAGGGTGCCTGTGAGCTGTGTTGGGTGCTTAGAGATGAACACTAAATTAAAGCAAAGTGTGCAAATTGCTGTGCTGTGTTTCCTGGGTAGCTGAAGCCAGGAGGAAGTGCTCTGAGGCTCCCAGCTTTTCACCTGTCAAAGTGCTTCATCCAGTCTCTTAGAGAAGCAGCTGAGGGCAGGGTGAGTCCCTGGGTTCACACAGTAAGTCACCAGGAGAAGTGATGGGCAAAACCAAAACCAGAGCATGAGCCTCTGAGATCATGGGGTGTGGTATCAGTAGCTCAGATTTGTATTTGCATCTGTTTACATACTGGGTTTTGAGTGGTATTTTCCCTCCTGCAACATGATAGGGCAATTAAAAGAGGATTAGTCCCTTTTTTTTTTTTTTTTTTAAGATAAGATTTATAGAAATGTTTTGTATGTAAACTTAGTCAAAGGTCACTGGGATCACACAGACAGATGTTGGTGTGAGGGTGGATATACCTGTGACCAGAGTGCTCTGCTGTGAAGACAGCTGAAGATCCACACTGTTCAGCACAGTGCAGCAGAGCCTGGCTGATCAATGAGAATTTTTGTTCCCACAGCTCCTACAGCATTCAAAGCAGCCTGGAAATAGCCCATCCTGTCTGACAACTGCCAGCTTCTTCTCTTCCCCAGGAGGAGCTGACAGATTTGAGGGTAGCAAAAAACATTCAGCAGGGTACTTGAATATTTGCATACAGTGGCTGTGGAAGGAATCCACATCTTCCCAGCACTTCGAATGCTGAGCAGGAGTCCTTGGGAAAAAAGGTTCATATTTTTTCCCTATAAAAAGCACATTTAGGTTTAAATAAATTCCTGTATGCATCAGGGTTGTGTATTGAACTTCAGGTGGTGAAACAGTCTCTCTTCTATGACTCCTTTCTGCACTAGTTTTTGGCAGTAACTGCTCCCTGCTCACCACTGTACCAGATCTAGGTGTGTGCCTCTTGGCAAGTTGATGATCTCCAGCTCCTGTAGCTGAACCCCCCCAGAGCAAACAAGGTCACCAGGAGGCTAGATCTGCATCTGCCAATCTGCCAGCTCCTCAGCTTGTGACACCACGGAGGGGATTGTACCAGTCCAGATTGTCTTGGGGATGCAGCAGGGAAGGGACAGGGAGTGGGAGCTGACTCATTAAGAGCCCAGAACAAAGGGTGATTACACAGATACTGGTAGACAAGCTTCATTGTCTTGGGTCTCTGAATCAACTCTCAAAATAACACAAACAATAGCTTGTTTGTACTCATGAAACTGTTGCCATGTTCCCCCTTTCTTATTTGGCTAAGTGCTAGAATTATTTCCGTAGGCCAGCTTTTGCTATGGAATGTCTTCTCTGCTGCTGCTCAAGAAAATATGTTAGCCAGGTTCCTCCAGGCTGCCTGCAGGGGTAGTTGGAAGTAAAAAACCCCTCTGAAATCCTGGAGAAGCTCTTGCCTCAAGCCATGGAAAGCCAGCAGGCCAAGCTGCTGCTTGGGCTTTGGAAGCTGCATCAGGAGGCAGCACAATGGTGTGCAGGGGAGAAAGTTACCACAGGAAAAAAAATAATGGAGCTGGCATGGTTACTGTGCAAATTTGTGAGTTTCTTCAGAACCCCTGGTGATCTTGAACTAGAATAATGTAGCTGGAATTCCAGCTTATTGCAGCACAGCTGCTCTCTGGATGAGAGTGAGTTTCAGGAGAAGGAGCACAAGTGTGAGTTCCTGCTGTGATGGAGGTTCAGGTCCTCTCCAGCTTGAGGAGTTACCCTCTCAAGGCCTCATACAGTGATCTTGGATCTAATACAGATCTCTTGGTTCATGGCTGAGCATAATGATGGGGAGCAATTCAGTAGCTAATTCTGTTGTGCTTCCCAGTGTCATAAAGCAAGCAAAACACCTGAGTTGTATCTTTTAAGGTAAAATCTGTTTTTCTTTTCTGGAAGCACAAACGTTTTATTGCCAAAGGTGAATGTAACAAAATAGTTTTCATTAATCCCTTTGTTTTCTATTTTGAAAGATTTTCTTGAAAGGTTGAAAAGAGTGTTTTTTTCATTGCATTGTACCATTTTGTCCATGAAGACTAAAGGAACATGGACAGACCACAGAACCTTCATGAAAAACAGGGGGTGCCCCTGAAAAAGAACCTTTCCTGGAGTGATGAGCAGCTCTCTTAAGTCAACAGTTTTTTTCACCACCTAATTTGAAGTGTCTTCCTGAAAAAGTGGGGCTAAAAAACTTAGGGAAGTGTTTGGCTGCTTGTGCCCCTGGTGATGCCCTGCAGATGGAGGCTCACCTCTGGCTCCAGGGACTCCTCTTCTTCTTTTGTTCTTTGCTCCTCACCTGGCTGGGCCAGTGCTGGTGAATGACAGCAAAGTGGGAGGGAGGGAAGCAAAGCAGCTGGGAGGGGAGAGGGAGAAGGGTGGATGAGGAAGCTTTGGGGTTTGAGAGAGTCTGTCATCAAACCATGCTTAAAAGTGTAGGAATTTATACCCATTTCCCTGAAATAGAACATTCAAAAGGCATCTGTTTACACTTGATATCTTTTGGAGTTAAGAAACAAAGCCCAGACTTTTTTTACGTCTAATTTGCAATTTTGTTTGGAAGATGAAGCAATTTAAACAGTTTGCTCTGTTTCTCACTTTCAGAGGTATTGTTGCCAGTATTTTGGTGTTCTTATGTTTTGGAGTTACACAAGCGAAAGATGGGCCCTTCTCAAGACCTCACCCAGGTAATTTGAGTTGCTTAAGTCATTCAGATATTTCTGGTAAGTTGCATGGTTTATGGTGAACGTAAATATTTGTGTTACTTATAGAGAAGGTAAGTCCTAACTTAAATAATAATAATAGCACAGGTTCATTCACACTGCACAGGTATCAGGTAGTCTCTCAGCTTCCACCCAGCCTTCAAACAGCACAGGTTGCCCTCTTGTAGCTTCCTGTTGGTAGCAGAAAGCTTTGTGTGAACTGCCAGGTATTTTCCTGAAATGGGACTGACTGCACTTCTCACCACGTGTTGCTGAAGCACTCTGCTCTCTTTGCTCTTTGTTCATTTCCACAGTAACTGGTAGAGTAGAAGCCCTTGATTATGTTTTTGAAGGTTTCTACTGAAACTGTAGGTCTTGAAAGCATTTGAAAGCACAACACAAAACCTCTTCCATGTAGTGCTAGGTCAGGTGAAAAATGAAAATATGCTATTACCTTTGGTTGTTTTGCCTATTTTTAGATGTGAATCATTGAGGAGGAATTAAGGGAATTTATATAGGCTTCACTCTGAAAGCATTAAGCTCTCCAACAGTCTAATATAAAGCTGTAAATATTTCTTATGCCAGAAATTCAACCTTGCAGCTCAGGAATGCTGTTCTGTGTGAGAAAGAGTGGGACCTTAAGGACCTTCATCAAGACGGGTGGTTCTGGAGCAGTGCCCATAGCACACCTCTGCAAACTCAAGGTTTTATTTTGAGGTTTGGGTTTGTGAGGTCTCATAGCAGTTCTGAGTCTTTCCTCTCTGTTACAGTGAACTCTGGTTTCTCCTCTAAGACCAGTGACTCCTTTTAAGGGCACAGTGGTCTTTGGGTGCTTTAGAGCAGCCACTGGTTTTGTCTGGGTGGAAGTTGATTTTATTCCCCAGAGCACAGTGGTGCAAATTGGTTGGGGAAAGTGCCAAGATCTCAAACTTCCAGAAAAGACAGAGCCAACCACCACCTCTGCTTGCTTCTGTCTTGGAAAGAGCAGCTGCAGGACTGAGGATCTGCCAGCAGAACCAAAGCATCCACGAGCAGGGTGACTGGTGGAGCTCTCAGGGATTCAGTCACCTCAGTACTGAGAGTATTCATCTCAGCTTTTGTCTGAACTTCACCTTTCTTCTAACACGTTTGATGGGCTGATCTTCTGCAGAGTGGTTTCCAGGGGCTGTAGCAGTTTCCTGGGACAGGGGATACTTCCACAGGCACAGCAGGAGTTCTGAGGACCTGTTGAGAGGCCAGAGGCCACCCTGCCCTCTGCCTTCCCCGTGGGGAGGCTCCTGTGTGGCATTGCAGCCCCTGAGGTTCAGCCTCAGCTCTCCAGTTACAGGAGAGTGTATCAGGGAAGTTCCCTTCAGGCCACGGAGGCTCTAACCTTAGCTTCCTGGTGCTGTTCCAGGAGAAAGATCTCATTCCCCAGGAGCTGGCAGCTCAGGCCACTGGTGTGCACTGCTTCCATTTATAGGGCGGAAGGAAGGGCTGGATCACTGGGGTCACCACTGTCACACACAGCTCTGCAAGCTGGAGCTGGACATGCCCTGCCTCATCGGGTGGTTTTTGGAGCCCTATATTCAGTATTCAGCTCAGAGATCTGTTATACTTTTGTCTGCTTTTCATGCTTAATGTTTTCTGCTCTTACTCAGTGGTTTCTCTGTCCCTGGCTCACCAGTTCACCACTGCTTTCACTAAAGCAAACACGTTTTGCTTTTGGTCTCCCCCCTCAATATAAGTCTGCTTTCTCCATAACATTTTGCTAGTCCTTCTCTTTGTGTGTTTTGAGTGTTCTTCTTTCAAATGGCTGACAGAGCTGTGGAGGGTACCAGAGATGTGAGAACACCCATGCTTTTGGGATGGTGGTGATGCTTCCCAGTATCCCCCTGATAGCACCTTGGTGGCTGGGTCTGTGTCCCCTGGGCTTTTCCTTGGCTGTGTTGCACTAACAGCTGCGTGACTGGCAGAAAATGCTGAATCCTTCTGTTTCAGCTGGTAAGCCCAGGTGCACCCAGACTGGTTCCTAAGTGTAAACTGAGTTTTGAGCTCTTCTGCTGTTCTGGTCCTTTGGCATCATCCCATCTTCTTGCTGTCCCTGCCTCCCCTGCTGCTGCTGTTTGTGCTTTGTGTTATTAACCTACTTTTCACTAAGGTCATTAATGAAACTGATCTTAGCAGCCACGTAGGTGGGATCCATCCAGATTGATGGGTTATTTATTTATTTACTTGGTATTCCTGTCAGTGTTCTTGGCAGGGTCAGCTTTAGCCAGTAGCTCTGGCTTACAGTTCCTCTGCTTATTTCACACCCTCCTCCTCCATTTTCTTCACTCTAGCTAATAATTTGTTACATGGCCCTTGTTACAGTTGCCTTACTGTGATTAGAAAATGTAGGACAAGAAAATCATGAAAATAAATATGTATGACTATTTAGGCAAGTCTTCTTTCCACACTTGCCCTGCTTTTTATCCCATTTTTCCATTTCCTTTCTGGAAAACATTGGCTTCAAGGGCTTCATTTGGTGCCATCCAAACCTTCTAGCAAAGCAGGGATCTTAACCCCAAGGAAATATATTTTACAGGGTACAGCTCTTAAGCTTTGCTCGAGAGTCTATTTATTGGTGGGTGAACACCCAAATTTGGGGAGCATAATGCACATCATGATAAAATTAATCACAGATAAAGTCACCATCAGTGTGCTGACTTTTTAGTATTTGTAAATAAAATACATTCTTTTTTCTTGTTGTCAGCTCCCTTTGTGGAGCCCGGAACATGCAAAGGTCCTGGTATTGTGTGAGATCAATGATGCTTTATTCTCTTTGTCAGGATTACATGCCCACACTGTAAGTTAAAAGAAATTTTCCATGGCAGTTATTAATGCCCTAAGACATGGCTTTTAATACTCCCAGCCTTTGCCAGTGGTTATTTTGACTTAATACATCATGTGTGACAGCACAGGCTGCTTGGAGAGTGACCTGTGCAGTTCCTCACTAATCCAGGGGCTGGAAGGGTTAGCCAGGGAATAATAATGTGATCTGCCCCTTGCTGACAGCAGCTCAGGAACTTGGATGCTGTCAGCTGGTTTTGCATCCCCGTACTGGGCTGTTGGGGCAGTGGTGCTGCTAACTGGCTGCTTTTTCCCTGGCTGGTGGGCTCCATGCCTCTCTGTCCAGGGGTTTGGACCAGCTGAGCTACTTTTCTATCTCAGCCTGGCATTTGGTGTGTTCAGGCATCCAGAAATGCAAGGTTGCCCACACACAGCTCTGGCTAGTCCTAAGGGCTCACCTGCCCTCTGTTGCTCTCTGTTGTCCCACCTCCCAGTGGCTGCAACCCCCGGGTCAGGGGTGCAGCTTCTGAACCTCCTGAGCTGTCTGTGCAAACCCTGGTGCTCCAGGGCAATCCTCTGTGCTGGCCCAGGGGCTGCTCAGCCCAGGCACTGCTCCCTCTGCAACTTCTGGTGAGCACTCCACAGCTCCCACCCACTCAGCAGCCTGAAGATGAGAGTCTTGCTTGGGGAAAGAGCTTAGAAATTATTTTCTTTACTCAGCCTTTCAGGTGGGCACAGGTCAAACTCCAACCTCTGCTGAGAAGTGGGGTGAGTGTCTGGTTGTGTGCTCGGCCAGGGAAGGGTCATCCCCAGTGGCAGCAGTTTAGTGTTTGAGCAGAGTGATCACCAAACTATCAGGTATGTAAATGATGAGTTGAAGCCTATTTCATCAGCCAGATAGTGGTAATTTGAGGGAGGTTCATGGTGACAAGTGTGCTTACGGAAAACAAATATTAGAGGCATGCCAAAAATAGCTTTAGATCTACAGCTGAGGCCTGTCCAGGAAGAGAGAGAACACAATGTGTGTACTGCTTTGGAAACATCTTGTTTCTGGTGCATGGGTACAGATAGAAAGTGTTCTTGAAAACCTCTTGGGTGCTTAAGTGAGCTGGGCAGAAAGCACACTAAATTACAACCAGATCTTTATTATTACTATGAAGTGTTGCTGAGTGTATTCAGCAGCCTTGGTGCATAATTGACAATTATCTTTGTAGATTTTTAAGTAAGAATCTTCAAAGTTCGAAATTTCCAGTGAAACTGTTCCAGAGCTCTGAACTTCCTGTTATCCAGGCCACATCTCCTTTTTTTATTTTTCCTTGTACTTTCCCCCCCTGCCAGTGTAAAGTAGACTGTTTTGATTAAATGAGCTCAGTGGCTTTGCTGGAAAAATTTCACACCTTCTCACTTTGCAGTCTATTTTAATGATGGTGTCTTAAGCAGGCTGTTAGACATTTGTGTTAAAAATGTGTGGTTTGTTGGTTTGGTTTGTTTAAAAAAAAAAACTGAGGATGAATGGGGCAAAGGCAACATTTATTTTTGCTTCAGGTGGCAAACAGTCCCCCCAGGAGCTCTGCAATGCTGTGGCTGTTTCATTTCAGGTTCTGAGCTGACAATCAAGCATGTTTGCAAGCCCAGAGTTTTAGTTCTGCCATTATTTCTGCCATGGCCCTGATTTTAGGCACTGTCACATCTGCATTGCCTTTGGGTTCCTTAATGCCCATACCTGTCCTGAAGGTTTTTTTCCCTTTGTGGCAAACCATCTTCTGGCAGGTGGAAGAGTTTGCTGCCTCCACTCAGCCCTGTGAACAGCCCTCTGGATTGCTCTGTGCCTCAGTCCAGCTCTAACCATGCCCTGGGTGTAACCGTGGCAGGAGAGCTCAGTCCTGGACGTGTCAACAGGAAACACCTGAAGGAAAGTCCATTAAAATCATTCCAAAGGGATTAGTACAGGAGAGATTTGAATACCCACTCGGAATGGGCCCAGTTTTGCTGCATCACCCTGGGTGAATCTTTGGATGTGGTTAGGAAAAAAACACTGGAGCAGTCTGTGCCCAGCCTGGCTCTGTGTGCTCACACCTTGGGCAGCAGAGACCAAAGGGCTGAGTTAGGGACAGGAGAGCTGCCCATGGACCACAGGGCTTGTAGCCAGGACAGCCAGAGCCTGCCACATGAGGACTGAGACTTCCAGAAGAGCTGAGGGGACAGGGATGGAGCTGGCAGGGTGCAGACACTCCCAGCTTGTGCACCCTTCAGGGTCAGGAGTTACTTTGGTATGAGAAGAGCTGCAGTCACACATCTCAGGAGGGTAAGACATGACTGCAGCCTGTGGGGCAGAGCTCTGCCTGCTGTGTCTCCTTTGGGAAAGGTTTCAGATGATCTCATGGGTCTCACATCGAGCACCTGCTAATCCTTTGGGGTGTTTATTTAATTCCTAGTAAAAGTGAAAATACCTTTGGTATTTTGAAATGCTGTCTTACCTCATTGAGGCAGCAACCTTGTCTTCAGGGGAAAGGATGGGCTTGCAGGAGTAAAAGCAGTGGTTCCTCCTGCTGGTCTCCATCTTCTCTGCTTCAGCAGTGCAGAGGCAGGAGCTGGCAAAGCTCACTGGCCCTGGTGGGGCTGGGAAAACCAAAGTTGGGCAGCTCAGGTTACATGGGAATGTGGAGGCAGAAATGAGAACAGTTGAGGAAGGATCATTGCAAGTGGCATGTACCATTTCTTCTAATTCTTATATAGTCACTTCACTGGTTTGAAGCATTTTTATGCATCCTGATTCAATCCCACAGATCCAGATCACTGCCTGAGCAGTTCTGGCAGATTTCCATAGCATGAAGAACCTTTCTGGTTGTACTCTTTGGGAAGGATGGTGAACATTTGCACACTGAGCTTTATAATGTAGTGGTGGGAGCATCTCTTCTTGAAATGTTTTCTAATATTGCAGTAAATGAATAATTGAATGCTGTTTTGCTTGAAAGCTTGCTAATGTGCTTTTTTTTTTTTTTTTTTTTTTTTGTAGCTTACTGGAGGTTTTGGCTCTGTGTGAGTGTTGTGTATGAGCTCTTCCTCATCTTTATACTCTTTCAGGTAAGTCACTTAGAGCTCTGGTTACTAAAAGCCAGTTTCATAATCCCTTGTGGGGGATTAGGATACCTGCTGACTGCAGGAGATACTCTTCATTTTTGTGATATCAAATAATTGTGCTACTTACTTCTGGGTTGAGGGAAAAATTTGATAGAAAAATGTTTCACCTTTTTGTCTGACCTCCAGCTCTTCTCAGCCTAGGTCAGACACTGCAGTGGAAGGGCTCTTAAATGAGTTCATAAGTAGTCAGAACTATTGTTTGGATCAAATGCCCAGGATTTGCTGCTTGGTCTCTTCTCTGCTGGACTTGGTTTGGCTTGCTGGAGTTGCATACCAACTCTTAGTTTCCCAAGTTGTACAGACTGTGGGGTGAATTCATCTTATTTAATCCTCTGAAAGACTTTTAACCTTAAATTATAGGTGCTTTGGGTATTTTTTGCAATAAACTAAAACTTCCTACACAACTTTGTGTAGTGGCAACAAGCTAAGGATGATGTTTTTTCTGGAAAGACATACTCTTGGTGCTTCCAAATAAAGTGTCTTGCTTTTTGCTGTACTATTGTGCTTTAGGAAACTGAGAATTTCCCCCTGGCTCTTCCAATGCTCAGAAATGCAGCAGTTGATGTAAAATATTTCCAGAGAAGCAAACCTGATGCCATTGTATTCCTTTTTGTGTACTTGACCCTGCTCCAGAGCAAGTCTGAGCACCAAGAAAGGGCTCGAGATGTGGAAGGAGTCTCACTTCTCCTCAGTTACACCATCCAGTTTTTGCAGCCTGCTTTGAAACCAGCAGCAAATGTGGAGATGTGAAGGGCTGAGAGGTGGCTGCCCTGCTCTCAACAAGAGCTGGCTGTGCCTCAGCTTCCAGCTACAGTCCCCTGCTGTTCCTTCCTGCTGACATCTCAGTAACATTTTGTGCTCTGCAGTTTAAGAGTTGTGCAAGTGCCAACACATACTCATCAGGTAGCTTTAAAAAATCATTTTAGATGAGGGAAGGATCAGGAATGTGGTTTGTTTTTAAAAAAAAAACAAACAACAGAACGTTCTACCTCTAGAAGCCAAGTGAGCTTAAAGGAGCAGGGCTGGAACTCAGAGGTGTCAGGATCTGTCTGCTGTTGGAGTAGGGCATTTGCTTTTTAGTGTTAATCAACCCCCTAATCAAAGATTTCCTTTGGCTCCAGCATTTCTTATTCTACTTGCCTTTCCTGAAGCCTCCCCAAAAGTCAGTGACAAGTTCTTTTAAGAACACAAAACTGCCTTTTTTTTATTATTTTTTTTCCGTGTGCCTGGCTGCAGGCAGCTGGAATGTGGCTGCAGGAGATCAATAAACAACAATTTGAGTTTCTGCCCCATTGACATAACTTGGGGGTCAGTGGAATCCTAATGTCTCATCAGGGTTTCAGGCTGCTTGCCCTGCTTAGAGGGAGTGGAGTTCTGACCCTTTCACAGGCATGAACAGGTCTGTCTTGCCTTTTGTGCTGTTATTCCTCAACCCTGAGGAATACCCACTCGTTCCAATTTATTTTTGATCCTACTGCTTCATGTCACCCTGCTTTTTTTCCAGGCACCCTTACAAATAACAACTGCAGTCAGACTGAATAACACACTTCATTTTTATTTGATAGTGCTGCTGTAGTTCTGAATTCTGATAGAGAAGCCTGGAATTGCCTTGCCTTCCTCTGCTGGTGTGTTAGGTTACCAGGCAGGAAGCTGTTCAGGGCTCTCACTAACTGTTGCTCAGCTCTTTACTAAAAATACATTATTACTTTGCACAGGTTGAAATAAGGTTAAAGTTATGCTGAGTCTGTAGGTGACTGAACTTCTTTTAAAGCAAATACAGGCTGGCTCATGGTTGAAGCTTGTCTTGCAGTTAATGTGGCTTTAGTGGGTTTATTCTATAATTTTATTATTGCTGTTAATTAATTCTGGCCTGCTTTTACTTGCCACTTGTCAGCCATAGCTGCCACATTGCTTCTGGTGTGAAACACTGACCACAGCAAAGAGCAGTTGCACTGGGAGGTACTTACTCAGCAAAAGTGTGCTTGGGTTGCTAGCAAATTACTTCAAGTTTTCACCTCTATAACTAATATTTTGCTAATTTCTTCTGGAAGGCCATAGGGGTGTGGCTTAGGATGCACATAAAGATCTCTGTTTTTTCATCTTCAAGAAATCTTAGGTTCTGTAGTAATTTTTGTTTCCCTTAATATTTAGCACTGGGAGGTCCAGACAGCCAGGTGTATACTTTGATGCTTCAAGGTCTGGGTATAGTTCAAGAATTGCTCTGCAACACATTTCTGGGTACAATGCTGATCTTAGTTTGTACTTTCTGTGCATTAATACTTACTGAGAGAGAAACATGGATTTTGTGTTCCTTCTGCAGACTGTACAGGATGGCAGAAAGTTTATGAAGTACATTGATCCACACCTAGGTGTTCCTTTGCCAGAAAGAGACTATGGTGGCAACTGCCTCATTTATGATCCTGGCAATGAGACTGATCCATTCCACAACATCTGGGTAAGAAAAAAAAAAGAAAGTTACTTGCAAATGAGTCTGGCTGGTTTTTGGTAAAAGATTGGTTAACTGAACTCCTCAAAAGGGCAGTCATCTGAGTGCTGAATGAGAGAACAGGTCAGGACTGACTCTGTACCTTTCTTCTCTTGGCCTTCCCTGTTGATCAGGTGGAGGTTGTCTCTTTGTGTCCCAATTACGTGACCCAGGGGAGAGGGGAAGCTGTTTAACAGACCTTGTTTCTCAGATCCTTTAAGATCTCTAACTCCCCTAGGAGTTTTAAGTTTATTTGTGTGCTTAGCAAGTCTTCTCACAGTCACCTTGAGGCACAAAGTTCAGAAGTTGCCCGTGAGTTGCACTTTCCTGAATAGCAGAAACCATCAGGTTGCTGTTTCTTGCTGGCAAACAGAAGACCTGAAAATCAAGGGCAAAAGAATTACACTTGCTCTGGCCTGGCCATGTTCTGCTGCTGTCCCTTTGCAGGGCAAGGGATGTGACACTGAGCAGGACCAAGGCAGTCTCTGCTTTATCAACACAGTCCTGGGTTCTGCCTCTTAAAGTCTTTTACTTTGCTCAGAGGAGAGTTTGTTGGTTCATTGTGCTGGAGAACAAAAAAACTCATAAAAAATATCCAGTATTTATATGGGAAACAACTGAAGTTTATTGCTGTTTTTCTTGGGGGAAAAAGCAAGCCTTAAGAATTGGGCTGTTGCTTGTTGTGCCAAGTGACCTACACTCTTCTTGCTTCGTAGGACAAACTGGATGGATTTGTTCCTGCTCACTTTTTTGGCTGGTACCTGAAGGTAAGAATGGGTCTTGTGTTCCACTTCTGTTAGAGCAGTATTCTGCTCTGAAGGCTTGGCTGCTCCTCTTGAGTGGGGGCAGTCTCCAGGGCTTGGAAGACATGAAAGGGTCAGGTCACCTCATTTCTCTCCAGAGTAACATTCCAGTGACAAGCTCCCTCCTCCACCATAAATCACTGGGAGGTCAGATCAATAAAAGTAGGAACCTTTACTCCTGCAGCAGGATAAATGCTTGAAGGAACTTGGAAGGTAGAGTTAGGGGCAGTGTTTGCTGCTCTCTGCCATGGGTGCACAATGATCCACTGCTGCTGTTCCAAGGCACACTGCCAGCCTCATCAGGAGTTAAGTCATTAAATGTGTAGTAATTTCATTCTTGTTACATTTTAATCACTGTTAGACAACTGGGGGAGGAACTCCAGTTGTGCTTGTCTCTGGCAGAAGGCATTCAAAGCTGTTTTGCTGTTATTTTGAACTAAATATTAGCTTTTTTTTTTAACCTGGGCAAAACTGACTAGCTAGCTTTATTTTTCCCTGCAGACCTTGTTTGTTTTCTTAGCTGCAGGACCCCCTATAGAGTAAACAAAAAACCCTAAGGCTGTTTTAAAAGTAAACTAAAATTGTTGGTTTGGTTTTGCCTTTTCAGCACTGAGGAAGTCTTCCTGAGTGTTTTGGCTTGGTCTGTTTTTTCTTTCCCCCTCACCAAAAGATGAGTATGCAAAGCATGGGGGACTTGGACTTCAGCAGCCTGTCTGTGGCTTGCTCTGTCAGTTATTTAATTTACAACTAGTTATTAATTTACAATTGTAGAATTGTAAATTTGGAGAATCCTGGGGTTTCTTTTTCCGAGAGAATTACATTAGAAACTTAAGTATCAAAATAGCATTTCAGTTACAGTCTGTGTTTATTTTTACAAATAACATCATGCTGAGGAAGAAATGCCTAAATAGTGAGAATCTGGTAAGATAAGTGGAGCAGGAACACATTCCTGAGGAACTGGAATGGGATAGGGTTAGGAAAAAAGTAGTAATTTTTCCACACACTGTTGCAAAAACAGTGAATCTGAGCATTGTCTCTGCAACATTTATGGAGTTCTTTATCCAGATTTCTAAAGGGCATTGGTGTAAGTGGTGTCCCATTCCTCAGCCTGGTGTGCAGGTGTCTGTTTTGGTAATGTTGGGCAGCTGTGGTAGAGATTTGACAGGCTTTTTTCTCCCTTTTTATAGACACTGATGATTCGAGACTGGTGGATGTGTATGATCATCAGTGTGATGTTTGAGTTCCTGGAGTACAGCCTGGAACACCAGCTTCCAAACTTCAGTGAATGTTGGTGGGATCACGTATGTACTGCACAGATCAGGATATATTTGTCTAAATGAGAGTATGAATTATAAATGGGAGTACATGTTATTATTAAAGAGAGGGGGATTATTAAAGTGCTGAGAACTGCATGCACATTTCTGTGACTGCTGCAGCTCTGGTGCTTCTTTGTGTTGAGTTTGTACAAAGTTTGTCACTGCTTGTGTAATCTTGTGGGGTTTCAAACTACTGCACTTGGTTAGATGTTTGCTTCAGTTCATTTCACACCAGAGACAGAATCTAAAGCTTTACCTGAATATTTTGAGATATTTGATGATAGTAGAAAGGATAAAATCTGAAATCAAGAGAAAGGTAAAACTTTGTGTAAGAAGTTTCAAGTGGTGATTTTTCTTGCCCGTTTGAAAAAAAGAACCAAAACAAACAAACAAACAAAAACCAAAACAGCTTTTTATCCAGTTTGTGTCCAGCTTTTCCTTCTGTGTAAACCTGTCCTCACTTTCATCTGAAAACAGTAAATATTACTGTGTCCAGAATTTCTGATGTGGTTCCTAAAAAGGTTGTAAAAGAGAAACATTTGGCCTCACTGCAGAACTCTACAGTCTTTGCACAGGATGGTCTGTAACCATCCTTGTCCTCAAATCCTGCTTGTGTGTGATTTTTCAAGCCAGGGGGACTGCTGTGATCTAGTTTCTCTGTGGAAAAAACAAGCTCTAGAGCTCGAAGTGACACACTTTTTTTTTTTTTCTTTTTTTTCTTTTATTTATTTGCCTATGAAATGCAAATTGGTTATCAGAGCCATCAGAAGTCCCTGCACCCAGAGCACACAGCTTTGGTTCTGGGGTTATTTCACCTTGATTTTATTCTTACAGTACAAGCTCTTTCCCAAGCTTGTAATGATTTGCTGCATGGTTGTATTTATAAAAGTAAATGCATTATGTATAGAGATATCAAGCAAAGCTGTTTTGTCTTAAAAAAACTTCCTATGGAATTAACACTGTGCTCTGTTTCTTTGAATGCAGAGGACAGCAAGGTTTTTTTCAGCTCAAGAGCTCCATCTCCAGAATTAACACTTGGCAGTAAGGCAGAGCACGGGGAGAAATTCCCTGTTCAGTTTCACATCCTGTGCCTGGATGTGGAAGGCTTTTCTTTAGGAGGCAGCCTAAAGCTGGGCACAGGAAAACCCAGTCTCTAGGAACATGTTCAGGTTTATTTGTGTGTGTAAGTTCTCATTTAAGAGTGGAGCTGAGCTGAGAGTAAGTGGGAAGTGTCTGCTGTGCAGCTGAAGGAATGCAGGAGAGGAGGATCTGCAGCCACCACCTGTAGAGCAGTTTTTTGGTTGTGCAGGTTTGGGCAGCTGAGGTTCTTTTGTGCTGACAGTTCCTGAACCTCTCTTCTCTGGGGCTGTTCACTCCTTGTCACTGAGTGTCTCTGCCTGTGGCTGTACTTCTGGTGTTTCCCTGGTACAAGCTTCTCCAGCATCACTCTGTTTTCCTCCTTGCAGTGGATAATGGATGTGATCTTGTGCAATGGATTAGGAATTTACTGTGGGATGAAGACTCTGTCTTGGCTTTCTTTGAAAACATACAAATGGCAAGGACTTTGGAACATTCCTACATACAAGTAAGTTGGTGTAAAAAGTAACTGCACAGGCAGTAGCACAGCACAAAACTTGGGCCCGTGTTAAGTACCTCAGTTGCTGAAAGGTTCTGATAGGGTTGAGGTGAATTAAAGAATTCATGTGTGCTTAGCAGAACCTAGTAACTTAATGCTGCATGGGAGCTTGCTTAGGAGAGTTTTATTTACCTTGCAAATGAAATTATACCTGTCATGAGCATTGCCTGGTGCCTAGGGATGGAGGGCAGTGTGTGGAAATGAGCTTGGTTCCTGCAGTGGTTAAAGGAGATGAAGGAGTTGAAGTCAGGATCCTGCTCTTTCATTCACAGCAAGGATCAGCTTGGTCCCTGTGCAAATGGGTTCCCCAGTAATCAGAACTTCACAGTAACTGGGACACTGAAACTTCCAATTTAATAAATCCCTTGTAGTCGTGTACCAGTAATGAGCTACCCATTTTCTGTAGAGTGCCTCTGCTGAGCAAAGCAGAACTGAGGATCTGCTTAGACAGTGGGTGTACTGCCTTAAAGTTGGAAATAAAGTCCAAATGACAGGCTTCTCTGGCTCAGAATAATGATCTCAGCAAGCAGTAATTTTGGGGGGTAAATGGAGACATTTTGCATGCATGACTTGGTGTCTCAAAAGAAGATGTTAGTAGATTATGTCTCTTATGTGCTGTTTATTAAAACTGACAGAATATGCCCTGGTTTGTTTTTTTTTCCTTCCAGAGGTAAAATGAAGAGAATTGTCTTCCAGTTCACACCATACAGCTGGGTGAAGTTTGAGTGGAAGCCAGCATCCAGCCTGCGCAGATGGCTGGCAGTTTGTGGCATTATCTTTGTTGTAAGGACACTTCTTTTCTCTGGTGTTTGGTTTAGTGTTTTGTAACACTCAAGCAACTGTGCAGATGATAACTCAGGCTGAAGCTCTGACCTGGTGATGTTTCTTTAGTTGAGGCTGGAAGAGATCCCTTCCAAACCCTGCAGAAAAGGTTCCTGGTTCCATGTCTCTGGTACAGTTCACAGATTCAGTGCATAAATATTTGTTCTTGCTTGCTGAACAATGTTGATTGGCAGTGCAAGGAATACAGAACTGTGCTCTACACATAACTCAGCACGTAACTGCTGTCCAAACCACAGGCTTTGGTGAAGGTGGCTTGTTTCCCTCAGCCTGCAGCAGATCTGTGCCTTTTTACAGCTGGAGAGGACTGCAGCCAGAGCCTCAGGCTTCTCTGTGTTGGCTCTGGGCAGCGTGGCTCCTCAGACAGAGCTTTGCCTCAAATAGTGGATTTGTACAGACTTCAGTAATTCAGTTATCCCTGGTTTTCTTTTCATGGTTCACTGAACATGTAGCACATGAAGGTGTTGACAAAATCCAGCTTGACCAGTTCAGGTAAACTGGCTCCCCATTTAGACAAAGGAGAGAGCAAACTGGCTTCCCCAGTGGTCACAGCAGAGTGACAGTGCCTCCTTCATCTGAGAGGCTGAAGCTGTGTCATGGCAGAGCCTCACCCTGACTTCAGTGTCTGTGTCACTGTCACGGGTAATGTGAGTGACACAGAGGGAAGGTACACTTGGTGCTTTTTCCCTGCTCCTCCTCTTGTCAGCTGGAGAACTTTGCCCTTTGTGCTGCCCGTGGGGTGTCACTTGGCTCTGTTTTGAGCTACTCAAACTTATTTTATTTTGGCAGCTCTAGAGTTTAAAAACTTCATAAAAAAAAAAAAAAAAAAAAGCCTTGTGACAGTTCCAGTGATTGCAGAGGCACTGAGCATCAACCAGTTCCTGCATTATTGCTGTGGTACAGGCTGTAAGGTGATGAGTTTGTTAACAGCAGCTACCTAATGCCATTTGTTGTAGTGTCTTTTGAAGTGAGGAGCTGGTGTCTACTTGTGCACTTAATCACACTGTCAGGGCATCTCACTGGAGAACACTTTGCTATAAATGTATAACCAGTTCTCTGAAGCTGGCTTTGGCAGTGACATATGCATAACTCCTGTAAAAAAGAACCAAACCTAACCAAAATCCCCAGGATGTAATCTTGTCCCTCCTGCCCCTCCCTCAGTCAGATTCGAAGTGATAGTGAAGAGACAAGTTGTTGCCTTTAGGATTTGGTATCAGTAGGTTCTGCAGGTACTTCAGATCCCTGATGAACTTGTTCAAAATTGGAGGCAGGGCCTATCCAGGTTTCTGTTGTTTTCTTTAATACCTCTTCCAACACAGAAAATTTTTACAAACCCAACTGTTCCTGGTCATTATTGCAGCTGATGTTGGTGTGCTCAGTAATGCTGAGCAGGACCTTGTTAGGGAAATGGTGGGGGGAGTCATGCAGGGAGAGAGGGAGATTCCAGGCTTCATTCAGGGAAGTCTCATGAATGTAATTTAAAATGCCCTTTTTTCTCAGTTTTTATTGGCAGAGTTGAACACATTTTACTTGAAGTTTGTCCTGTGGATGCCACCAGAACACTACTTGGTCCTGTTACGACTTGTCTTTTTTGTCAATGTGGGAGGTGTGGCTATGAGGGAAATCTACGACTTCATGGACGACCCGTAAGCCATTCCTCTTGTGTCTGTGTCATGCCAAGCTTCACTTGCTTTGGGTTCAATTTGCTCCAGCTTGTTGGCATCCATCTCAGGGCAGTTGTTCAGCTTGTTGGGGTCAAAAAGACCAAGTCCCAAAGCATCTGCTTTGTGTTCTTCTCTTTTGGAGGTAAAATCCTGAGTAGATCTGGTTAGAGAACAGCGGTTGTTAAGGGCATTCTGTGTGCACTGGTTTTAACTTCAGTTTTTGATAAATGCTTACACTTTTGAGAATGGAATGTGTAATTTAGCTAGAGTGCCACTGGCTGGTGGGCAGAGGAGTACTGAACTCACTTTCAGATTGATAGCCAGGAGCTGCAGTCCTTACAAGTGCTTTCTAAAGACAACAGGGCCCCAACTGGACCAAATATGCATTTCTTAAAGGTGCTTCTCTCTCGAGCTGTCTTCCAGCTGCTCCCTGGTCCTCTGGAGCTCTCATGGCACCCTCTTGCAGATTAGAGGACCCTGGATAGCAAAGTGTGTTGAGGGCAAAGTGCACCCATACACATCAGTGCATGAACTTTCTGACTGTTCTTATGTAAGCATCATATTTGTCCTTGCTGCTTTTGTTTCTGCAGACCATGCAAGACCTGAGAAAGCTTTGTTCTCAAAGTCACGTTTTCTTTTAAGTTTTAGTAGTGATGCCACAAACTGCCTGAGCTCACATCTTAAGTCTGAGACAACATCTGGCTGCAGGGGATGCTCATTGTCTGTCACTGACCAACGCAAAAAGTGTCTGTGTTCAGAATTCAGGGTTCCAACTTTCTGTGAAGATCAGTTCCCCTTGCAAGGCTTTGACTCCTAGAAGTGGGAAGAAGGGCCAGCCCCCATTGCTTAGCTGGATTTCAGGACACTCAGCAGAGGCAGACTGCCCCTGCCTTTGGTGTCGGAACTGCTGGTTTGGGACGTGCCTCCAACTCAAAAGGTAAGAAGAGGCCTCAGCCTCTCACTGGGGAGCTCCTCTCCTTAGCACCATGCACAGTCTTCTGGTCCTTGTGTTTGGGTTGGAAAAACTCCTTTGCCCTCTGTGCAACCACATGGCATGGCATTGAAATATGGGAGGCTCATCAGTCACCGGTGCCTCATTGCTGCTTCAGTTGTTGCCATTCTCTCCGTGAGCTGCAGGAGTTCATCCAGCAATCAGAGACTCTCATCCTGAACTGCATGACTTCACCATTGCCACCACTGCCTACTGGCCTTGTGCCTCTTGATGGGCAAGATGTCCAACCCTCCCTCACTTCTGAGGTTCATGGCTCTGCTTGATGCCCCACAGAGCTGACATCAGACTGTTCATGCAACATGGCAGAGCCCAGCATCTGGTCTTACCCACTGTCTTCTCTGAGAAGGTTTTTGCTGCTGGACTTAGAATCTTTTGTGTATTCCAGGTCATCCAAGTAGATAGAACCAGTCCCCCTTTTACCAGCTTGGCTGGGTGAGCATTTTCATTTTGAACCCAGGAACTGGTTTGGATGTTTCCTGTTGTGTTGTAGGGAGAAGCTTCTGGGGAAGAGCAGGCTGTACCAGAGGCTCCCAGCTGACAGAACAGGAGGGACCTTCCTGACCTTTCCTTTTGGAAACTTACTCAACTTCTTAATGGACAAAGGTTGGAATATTCCATTGACCTTCAAAGTCAGGACCATGGCTTGTTGCCTTGTCTGGTAGTGACAGGATTGTCCAAGATAAACTGATTAGATCTCTCCAGCAAACCTTGCAATAGTTGGTCTAGAAAGTTGTGAAGTTCAAATGTGAAGACTCTCTTTTTCTTGTTCCAGACTCTCAGTATCTGCAGGCAGTGCTAGGGCTTTGCTTGGAGGAACTTGGCCTGAGCAAGGTGATAGTCAAGTACCTAGGATTGACATAATCCAAGAAGAGGAGTGCTTCATGAAACTGTTCTCCATCTCCTCCACCCCACGCTCCAGTTGTGATCCCCATGCTGCTTCTGAGTTCTTGAGGACTGGCCATGGGAAACATTCCTGAGCAGAGATACCTTCCTGCAGGACTCTGTAGAATTTGACTTTGTCATGTCTTCCTGGTTTCTAATCCTAAGTCTTTTCCAAGGAGTCTGCATTGAGGTCATGAATTTTAATCTCATTCATCAAATGAAAAAAAAAAAAAAAAAAGACTTGCTTTTAAAATCTTTCATGAACAGAAGGGCAGGAAACCAGCTCTCTTCCTTGGCAGGTTTAGGTTCTGCACAGCTCTTCTGTCGGGGTTACCTTTAGTTCTTCTGCCACTGTGCTGTTGTGAGCTAGTGACAGAAAATGATGGAAAATGAGGAAGCAGATGAGCAAAGCAGAAAGCTGACCCAGTCGTCTCACCACTGGAGCTCACAGTCAGAGATCTGCTGTTCTGTTTCCTCTGTCCATGTGGCAAGGTTTGTTTCTGCCCATTTAATCTGTCATACCAGATGAACCACCAGGAGCAGTCTCTGGGGTCCTTTCATCTGGGTTGGTCTGGGCAGGATACTTTTTAGAACCGAATGCACTCATCCTGTCTGCATCAGCAGTAACCTGGTGTCTTTGGAACATTTTGTGTGCTTTGAACTTAGGCATTGGTGGAAATACGACTCCTGGGCCTCATGTTAAAAACCCATGTGTGTTGTGTGCTTGACTTGCAATGACTCCCCTGGCTTCAGGAGAGGGGAGAGAAGCTCTTTTTGCTGTCTCTGCTTAGATCCCTTCCCAGGCACTGAGAATCCATGGGGATGCAGTTAGATGGCTTTTTTTTTGTTTCGTTTTTTTCCACTGCATGGCAAAGCCAGTAAGAAAATCTGTCCCAAAGAGCTTGGGTGGCTGCTGAATATCCCAGCACTTAATGACCCAGTGCCTCAGCCAGGCAGGATTCAGACCAGGCTAGAATTTCCCACTGCTGCAGTGCCCCAGAAGTGCTGCAGAGGTCACCTCAACATGTCCATCCCTCCTCCCAGCCCTCTGCAGCTTTGGTACATTGCTTAGCTCCCCATCTTCTCTCTCCTGCCTCAGTGCTTCTGCCACTTCCCACTGAATTCTTCCTGGATATGTTTCACTCCATCTGATGCTGTGTTAGGAGTGGAATAACACGGTCAGCTGGACCAAAAAGAAAGGACCTGGTGGGAAACTGTCCTTCAGGATATACTGGAGTTAGGTGAGAGGACAGAAGAGATGCTTCCTGGGGTGAAAGCAGAGATGTGTGGAGCAAAGCAAAAGGGGCTAACATGGAGGGACACCACAGTGAACCTTTGTGTGGTGTTAAAGTAAAAGCTGCAACCCAAAGACTGTTGAGGTAGTTGTGGGTGCCTGCTGGTGAAACAGTTGGGGATTGTGGTGGCTGAGGGTGTTGCTTTTCTCACGTTCAGTCTTCCTTGTTCCACATCAGTTGGGTTTCAGGGAACATTTATTTAAATCGTGCCTTTGGGTGGCGGAAAAAAAGAGAAAAAGAATACATACAACTTCTTGTAGCTTTCTCTTGGTTCTTTCCTCTAATGGGAACAAAATCCCATTTTAGATTCAGAGATGGGTGATGGAATTAAAAAACTTCATCTGCCAAGCAGGAAGTAGTGCTGCAGGGCCACCCAGTGTGCAGTCAGGAAGGGTTTGTTCTGTGTCCCAGAGAGAATCCCCTGTGGGTACTGACATGTGGAACATCTGGGCTGTCAGGTCAGTCAGCTGTCAAAATGTCAGGTCTAGAAGTGACAGGAGGAGGCCAGGACAAGAGCTGGAGGCTCTGGCTGGGTGAGGTGGAGCAGCTCAGTTTTCTCCTGGGAGGGCACTGAGGGGCTGGGGAGGCAGCCTGTGGGTGTTTTGGGGTTATGGTGTTCCCGTGCAGGAACAGGTGACCCAAAAGATGGGACATTTCCATCTCCCCCTCTGCAGGCAGAGCCTCTGTAGAGATGTTCTGATTCCACTGCAGTTTAATTTCCAGCGCTGCTGATTGACGAGTCCTCCCCTAGGTGTGTGCCAAGCACTGCAGCTTCTCAGCAGCTTACCTGGTACTGCTTAGAAACAAACCCTGGCCATGAAACATTAATCCTGTGTTTGCCCCAGGGTTGTGTTGTCCTAGAAGTGAAATGCTGTCCTTGCCTCCTCCAGTATCTTGCTTTGTTTTTAGTAAGCTTTCTTCTTTTCAAACCCGTTCAGAGATGATTAGTGACAGCTCATCAAGTGCCTTTTGGAGAAGGGAGTGAGTTCCAGGTGCCCTTGTGTCAGGGTTCAGTGTGCTTGCAGCAGTGTGAGCTGATGTTTGCTGAGGCAATCCAGGAGTAGGGCTCCTGTACCCTCAACCTCAGCTCAGGCTCCTCAGATAATTATTTGGTGCAGATTTACCAATCCCCTGACCATGAGGTTGCCTTCTTGCATCACACAGTGATAAAGTTTAACTTTCCATGTGTTTTCAGAGCCTCTGAGAGGAAACTTTAATTAACAGCAGCATGAAAGTCAACAGCCTGCATAGCTTTAGAACGTGTGTAATCCAGACTACTTTTAGGATTGTGCAAAGCTGAATGAAATTATTACCCCAGCTGTCTCTTTATGAACATTTCTCTGAGTGCTCAGCTTTACAGCAAGAGCTTTGTCTCATCTGCATGTTTGTTTTTTAGGAAGTTCCATAAGAAGCTGGGTCAGCAGGCATGGCTGGTGGCTGCTATCACTGCCACCGAGTTCCTGATCGTGGTGAAGTACGATCCCTACACCCTCACACTTTCCCTGCCCTTCTACATCACCCAGTGCTGGATCCTGGGGATTATCCTGGTGCTCACCTGGACAGCCTGGCGCTTCTTCATCCGGTGAGCAGGGCTGGGCTCTTCTGGACATCCCTTCAGCAGTGTCTTCTTGGAATCATAGCCTCATGGAAGGGTGTGGGCTGGGAGAAACCTTAAAGTTCATCCAGTGCCACCCCTGCCATGGCAGGGACACCTCCCACCAGCCCAGGGTGCTCCCAGCAGCTTGCATCCAGCACAGGCTTGGCTTTTATTGGTTTTATTCCCAGCCCTGGTTGATGTCTGCTTGTTCTTCTCTCCTCAGTGACATCACTCTGCGGTACAAGGAGATCAGGAGACAGAAGCAAGAGCACAGACATGAAAAGGAGAAGTGCTTGAGCAATGGGGATGGACACTCAGCCATGCTGGATGAACACAGCGGGAACAAACTAAAGGAGAGGAAACTCTGAGCAACAGACAAAGGGCTGAAAAGAACTTGTAGTGTTCAAGCTGGCCTGGTGGACAGTTTCAACCTTTCCCTAACTTGTAATTTTCATTGTTAGCTTTCCAGCACGTGAGAATCCTCTCTGGGCAGGGGGGGGAGGAAGAAAGATGTGGTGGTGACATGCAGACCCTTTCTCCTCGGGTACTGGTGAGAGGTGGAGGAAGTCTGTGTGGAGGGAAGTCAGAACCAACACCATGGGGAGGAGATGGGATCTTTACCCAGGTGTTGTGTGTCTTCCCTGGAAACAAGGCTTGGAGGTCAGGGGCTTGAACGCAAGGCAAAGGGAGCGTAGCTGATCTGTTTGCAGTCAACTGTGAGATTTTAATTTTGACCTTTGGGCATTAGGAACACTTTGTTTTGGAGTGGGACAGGTACCTGGCATAGGAAACTGAATTATTTTTATCTGCTCAAACTTACCTTGAGCTGTGGAGTGAGGTTGTGTAAAGTGTTCAGCCACCAATGAGCAGAGCTGCAGCCAGGTAAGCCCAGAGAAACTGCAGCTTGTGCACAAGTTGCATAACTTGCACAGAATGTACTCAGAACACTACTGTTACAGCCCCTCAGCCATGGGGGGATTGCCTTTCTCTAAACTGACTTCCGACATCCTGGGATAGCCTACAATGGTTTTATGTTGTGTCACAGCTCTAGGGAGACAGACAGGTTCTCCTTAGTTCTGTTTTTTTAATTTTATTTTTCTTTCAGTCTTGGTCATCTCTTAAATGTAAGGGAAGGTTAAATAAGAAAAATCAACCTTCCTTTCCTTCATTTCATGGAGTGAAATGCATTACAAGCAGAAAACAGGGAGTTACTCCATTGGTCTTAAATTATTTGCCTTATTCTCAGCTCTCTTAGTTCCTTACCAGGAAGGTTTCCCTCTTGGTGTCTGCTGCAGGGGGCATGGCAGGCTCTGCCACCCCTCAGAGCTGTCCCATTCCTCCCAGGGTGACTCCAGGCTCCTGTGTCCAGCTGGAAGAGTGGCCCAGGCACAGAGCAGCTGCTGCCCAGCTGAGGCTGAGTGCATCCTTCTGAGCAGCAGAGGTCTGCAGGCCAAGCTACAGTGTTCCTGCTGGTGACTCAGCGTCTAGGAAAAGCTCTTGGAAACCTGGGCTGCATTGTTTTTTTGTGTTTTGTTTCCAGGTCATTATTCCAAACTCTTTTAAGTGCTACACTAAGCCTCAATTCCGTAACCTCTGCTCTGAGCCTTCCTGAGGCACTGACGTAACCCTAACCATGTCACTTTACATCCTGTGAGCTCATCTGGCTGCTAAAGGGTATTTTTCAGGGAAGTATTTATCTAGAAGAACATGGCAAAGACACCACCAGTAAAATTTCAGAGTGCAACCCCAAAGTTTTTAAGTGGCAGAGCTGCTGGCTAGCAGGCAGCCACGTTTTCCATCTGTTCAGCAATGTCAGTGGCAACCAAAATCTGCATTTCTGCTATGATTATGGGTGACCCCCAGTGCTCCCCACCCCTGAAGAAGGGGCTTTGGGCAGTCATCAATTAACTGAGCAGTTTGCTTGTGTCTGAAGAGCTCAACAGATGCAGCAGAGCTGGGGGTGCTGCTACACAAGAGGCAGCATCACCTCCTTCCTCCAGTCCCTGCTGCTCGTGCAGGGCAGTGTTTTGCTGTAGTAGTGAGGAGTAGTGGCTGTGTAACTGGGTGCTGAGAGGTGTGGCTGATGGGCAGAGTGCTGAGGTGAGCAAGTATTTATTTCTATGCCTTTCCACCCAGAGTCATTTCTAGTTCCAGCTGTAGAGCAGCCTCAGGAGCCCTTCCCTGGCTGGCTGGTACCTCGTGTGTTGTGCTGGTGTCATCCCAGCCAGGCTCAGCTCGGGCTCTCCCCATTCTCTTCACCCTGTGCAACCTCCTGGGTCTGTCTCAGGATTTGGGTGGTGGCAGGAACATGGTGGGGATGATCTGTCCCTGTCCCTGCCTCCCCTCCCCACCAGAGCCCCAGGGGTGCACGTGTGGAATATTCCTGTTCCCTGGGAGCCCTCCTGGAGCTTTGACCTGAGATGTGACCCTCGGAGCTGTTTGTCTGCAGCCATCTCAACAGCTTTTGTGGTCAGTGGGGGTGACTGAGCCAGTGTAATAAAGTGATGTTTGCTGGTGTGTTCTTTGGTACCATGGCTCTGGGCTCCTGGTTTCTATCAGTTGTTCTGGGGGGGGTTGGTGCTGAGGGGGCTTGGCCTGGGTTGCCCTGGTGGAAGGGCTGTCTGGAGTGACTGCTGGGCCTGCAGGGAAGGAATTATCCAGGTTTTCAGTGAGATGGGTGTTGGAAGCCCTCAGTGCACTGTTGTAACCAGGAGGTGGTTGTGCAGAGCAGGTACCAGGGTGCTCTTGGGGAACACTTTGGGCTGGGTGCTTCCTGCCCTGGCTGTGGCTCTGCTCAGCCCCACCTGGCCTGGAGCATCCTTCCCACTGCACAGGGAGAGGATGAACTGGGAGCTGAGGAGCCTCAGTTCTGAGCATTGGGGAGGCAGAAAAGGAGCTGAGCCCGTCCTGGGGGAGCTGGAGGGCAGCAGTCTGCACTTCTGGACACATCTGTGTGTCCTCATGTGTTTCCTTACCTTTTTTGTGCCCCAAACCTCATCCTTGTGGGGCTGTGTCCCCACCTCTGCCATGAGGTTTGCCAAAGGTAAGTTGTTGCCTTTAAAATTTTTCATTTGATTTTTTGAAGCTGGACTTGCTGAGCCATGCCCTCCAGCTTGCAGCAGCTTCAGGTTTGGATGTGGTTTCTTGTTTTTTAAAGGGTAAGTTTGTGGGGGTTTTATTATTATTATTTTTATTAGACTAGAAAGGTTGCAGGGTGCTGCTTTTGGTGGTGTTTCCTACAAGAATTCAGACTTGGGCACAGGAAGAGTAATTTAAGTTGAATCCAAGAAGTAAATTAAATTGAATTACCTGGAAGAGCAGGTAAGGAGCTGCCTGGTGTTAGGTGAAGGTGAGAGGCACCAGGTCTGCAGGTGGGCTGCTCCCGGGGAGCTGTTCCAAGAGTATTTTCATAGATTAATAGATTTTTGAGCAAGAATAAATAGTTTTTCCCTGCCTAGCCAGCTGAGGACCCTCTGCTGTGTCCCGATGGGGGTGGAACTCCCCCCAAGGGGTGTGTGGACCCCCTGGCACGAGCTGTCCCTCTCCAGGTGGGCACGGGGCAGGTTTCTCAGTGCTCCCTTATCCCATTATCCTCAGGGCTGTCCAAGCACAGGGGTGGTGACAACCTCACGCTGTCTCTTCACCACCTGGGTCTGATGGTTCCGGGACCACGGGCATCCACCTGAGGCTGGAGGAACCCTGGGGCCACCTCCTGGTGCTGGCCCGACCCGGTTCGGCAGCCGCAGAGCCCAGCAGCAGGTGGGGGTCCTGGCCCTGGTGGGTTCCTGGGATGAAGGTCCCAGGAGTGTCCCCTGGCACTGCCTTCCCTTGGCCTCCGGGGAGTTTTTCTCCCCCAGAATGGGCGGTTTTTTCCATTTTCTCCATTTTCTCTGTCTGGTTGGGCTGGCGGTGTCCTGGAGCCACACGGACATTCCCTGGGGACACAGCTCTTGGGAGGGGGGGGATCCAGAGACCCCAAATACCCACAGAGAGAGGTGGGGAGGCAAGAGGGGAAGCTGTGGGTGGCGATGGAGAGAAATCCAACCGAGGGTCCATGGGGTGGTGGTCCCGGGGGGGCTGAAAGGGGCAGAGGTGCTGCAGGGGGTGTTGGGGGGGGTCTCGGGGCAGCGGGAGGGGGGATCGGGGTGCCCGGCCGGGGGATGCGGGTGCCGCGTTCGGCCTGGGGAGCCCCGAACTTAAGGTGTGGGGGGGCAGGAGCCGTCCCCGGTTCACCCCAGCGTGTGGGGGGCCGGGGGGCGGGCGGAGGGGCGGGACAGAGCCCTCCCCCCCCTCGGTGGAGCCTCCCGGCCCCGCCCGCAGTCCCCGCTCCGCCGGCCGCGGCCCCCCCGCAGCCCCCCGCCATCGGCCGCAAAATGCACCTTTTTTCCCCAAAGGAGCGGTGAGTCCGGAGCCCGCCGAGCGTCGCCCGGGTCAGGGGTGGGGGGGTCATAAGGGGGGGTAAAGCCACTGTCGTGGTCCAGCCCCGAGGGATGCGACATTGGTGACAGCGGGGGGGGGGATGCTGGGGGGATACCCGCTGCCGGGTTTGGGCACCGCGGCCTCCTGGCTCCTCGGGGGGGCCTTGCGGGGGTTGTTGGGGTTCGGGTGTCTTTTTTTTCTTTTTTTTTTTAAAGCAACTTCGTAAGGAAAGTTGCCAACCTGCAGAGCTGGGTGCTGAGAGCGAGAAACCCCCCCAGGCCCTCCCATCTCATCCCCAGACCCCTCCATCTCACACCCGGACACCCCCAGACCTCCTCCAGGAGAGCAGATCTGCCTCCCAGGCCCCCCCTCCTGTACAGCCCCCGGTCGTTCCCCCCCAGCCCCCCGTGGCCCCCTTGGAGCGGGGGTGAGCTCAGGGACCCCCTTGGCCCCTCCCTCAGCCTCGGTTGCTCCTGCAGAGCACGGGGAGGGTTGGGGGGTGTTGGTGTTGCTTCTCCTCCCTGCCTTGCCCAGGGGCTTTGGGAGGGTGAGACCAAAACCTTGAGGAGGGTCCGGCCGTACCGGGGAGCATCCTGGCGGCTGCAGAGACCGCCCCGGCTCATCGCACCAGTGAGCAGGAGGCGCAGCCCGCAGCCCCCCCGGCCCCGCACCCGTCCCGCAGCTCCCCTCATGCAGCAGCCCCGGCTCGGAGCTCGGGGTCCTTTCCACCCATCTGGGGGCTGCAGGGGGTGGGATCCCCACTCCTCTACACAGAGCCCCCAAGATTTTTTTTCCCTGCCCACTTAAAGCCCCTCCCGGGTGCCTTTGGGTGCAAATCGGGTGGGATCGGTGCAGAGCTCCTCGCACGAGCTTTGGGGATGCTCCTGCTGCGGGGCCGGGATGGGGAGAACCCAGGAGTGAGTAAAGCTGGGGCGGGGGGACCCGCAGGGGTTGGGGGCAGAGTCTGAACCCGGCCGTTTGCTGCCGTCCTGGAGGTGGTTTTGGTTCTGCTCATCGTGCCAGGAGCCAACTTGATCCTGTGCTTCCTCCTCCGGCGGGAGGGATGGAGGAGGGTTGGAAAACCGCGCTCGGAGCTCGGGAGCAGCGGGGCAGTGCTGGAGGAGGGGAGGGCTGAGCTCACCAGCGAGATGAGTTTCACCGGGTCTCAGGTACCCGCTGAACCCGGGGGTTGGTGTCTGGGTTCGGGAAGGGGGCGAGCAGGGGGATGATGGCTCCTGAGGTTTGTGATTTGGATTGTGGCGTTTGGGCGTTGCAAGATCTCTGGAAGGTGTCTGCAACTGTTTGTCCCCCCTGATCCCTGGGATTTGATTTCCCAGGAAGGGATTTGAAACGTATCTTGGCGGGAGCCACAGAGCATCTCAGAGAAACGCTGGCAGGGAAGAGCCACAACGAATCCCTTTCCCAAGAGCCTCGCAGCTTCCTTTGCTGGCTGGGGAAGGGCTGGTGGTGTTCTGCTACTAGGAAAATATTCCTGATTTAATCCCTGTGCCGAGCACTGCAGCCACTCCGTGTCTCTGGGTGATGATGCCTGGGAAATCTGCTCGAGTTGCTGCTGTAGAGCTCATTAGAAAAGAATCAGTTGTTTTGGTTGTTTTGGTGGTGGTTTTTTGGGGGGCAGGGGAGAAGAAAAAATACAGAAATGTTTTCCATATGGACACATATGGAAAACCATACAGAAATGGAAAATAGGAAAGAAATGGAGGGTTTTAAAAGGGCTGTTAGGCCCTCCCTGCAGAGAAAGTTGGTCCTGAAAACTTCAGTATTTTTGTACTTGAAAAGGCCACCAGGAAGCAGTGAAAGGAAGGGAACCTCTTCACAGGGCTCTGTAGCTCTTCAGGACATAAAAAGAAGCTGATTTGGTTCAATCTCCACCATGTTGCACTGCTAAGACATCAGGGTTGGTTTCCAGCAGAACCCCTGGAGCTCAGCTCAGCCCATACATGACACGAGTTCAGCACGGTCTCAGCCCAGGCCTCACGGAGTGTTTCTCCGTTGTGCACAGAGGTTTGTGCCCGAGGAAGGAGGAGGGGGGGACACGATCTGCTGCTCCCAGCCCTGCCCAGCTCTGCCGGCCTTGGGTTCGTGGCTCAAATGCATTTAGGAGAAACTCTGCTCCTGGTGCTGCCCTGGGGGTGGCTCTCACGGCCCGGGCAGAGGGACCCCTCAGGCAAGAGTGGTTGATGAATTGTGATACTCTGCAGTTTCCATCATTGCTGTTAAAGTCCGAGCATGGATGGTTTGGGGGATGAGGAGGGGGAAATCTGATCACCCCCGCAGCGCCTGCAGCTGTGAGCATCCGAGGTGGGCTGGAGGATGGCTCCAAAACTCGAGTGACCGCCCATGCCAGGCAGACCCCGGCGGGGAGGTGGGCTCTGGGGCTGGGGGAGGTTTGCAGAGGGCTTGGGAGGACCCCGATGGGGAGGTTGGAGTGTGGTGCTGGGGCTGTCCTTGGCCTTGGGGTTCAGGGATCCCCCCAGCAGAGCGTGGTCCATGATCTCCTGGCCCAGATGCCAGGCAGCAAGGGGGGTTGGCCCGGTTCCCGTTGGATTTGCGTATTGGGGGTTCCCAAACCCCCTGTGTGGAGTGGGAAGCACCTGGCTGGGATAAAACCCCCCTTCGAGATGGCCCGGAGCTCAGCCCAGCAGCCTCCTCGCCTTTGGATGGAGCTCACTTAGGATTCGCCCGGGAAAACCCCTTCAGGGAGGAAGGGGATGGAGCTTCCCCCCTGCAGGAATCTGTGCCCAGGGAACGGCCTCATCTATCCCAGGAATGGAGCTGCTCCTCCTGCCCCTGGCCACAGCCGAGCTGTGGATGCCCCTGGGTGAGGCTTTTCCGAAGGGAAAGGGAAGATTTAAGATGGAAAAGAGATTAAAAAAGCAGCGAAGGGCTCCTGGAAGGGAAAGGCCCGTGAGAAGAGCGATGGAAAATGTCACCCCTTGAATACTCCCGAGGTAAATCCTGCGGCTCTGCGTCTCGGCGTGGCCATTCTCCTGCTTCCCGTGGGGCTTTCCATCCTTTCTCCAGCTCCTCCTTTAGTGGCTGAGCTGCTTCAGCGCACGTTCGCTCCGTGCCTGGCAGAGGAGCTGACACCGGCAGAGATGGGGAGGCAGCAGCTCTCCAGCATCCCTGCTGAAAAAGCGAAAGGCAGATAGTTTTTTTATTTTCCCCCTCTTTTTCCTAACTCCTTGTCTCTCCCCCCCGCAGGCTGTCCCACTAGAGGCAGCGTGAGCCATGGACACTGCACAGATGAGCAGAGCCCGAGTAAACGGTGAGTACCAGCTACGGGTCTGGGGGCTCCACGGGAGGGATTCCTGCAGGAGGAGCCTTTGCTGCACACAAACACACACACACACACACACACACACACACACACACACACACACACACACACACGCTTTGCTTTCCCAACACAAGGGTAAAACCTTCAAGCCCCCCTCCCCCAAACTTCCCAGCATTAGGAGCTCAGCCCTAGGAAGTGGGGACGAAGGAGGGGGAAGCAGGTTTCCAGCTCAGCTCAGGTTTGTACCTGGAGTTGTTCACAAACCAGTAAAGAATCATAGAATCTTTCAGGTTGGGAAAGACCCTGGGGATCATCGAGTCCAACCACCATCCCTGCTCTACAAAGTTCTCCCCTAAACCATACCCCCAGCACCACATCTCAACGACCCTTAGACACATCCAGGGATGGTGACTCCACCACCTCTCTGGGCAATCTATTCCAGTGTCTGGCCACTCTTGTTGTGAAAACTTTTTCCTGATGTCCAGCCTAAACCTACCCTGCTGCAGCTTGAATCCATTCCCTCTTGTTCTATCACTAATTACCCGTGAGAAGAGACCAGCACCAACCTCTCTGCAATGTCCTTTCAGGGAGTTCTAGAGAGCCAAGAGCTCTCCCCTCAGCCTCCTCTTCCTCAAACCGGTGCCAGCTCCCTCAGATTTATTCTCCAGGTCCTTCCCCAGCCTCGTTGCCTTCCTCTGCTGCCCCCTCCAGCACCTCGATCTTTCTCTTATATTGAGGTGCCCAAAACTGGACACAGTACTCAAGGTGTGGCCTCACCAGTGCTGTGCACAGGGGGACAATCACCTCCACGCCTCTGCTGGCCACACGCCCCAATTTCGCCCCAGCTTTGCTGTAAAGAGCCCCAAAAAGCTCAGCGAGGGGGTGGGGGAGAACCCAGAGCCCTGCACAGACCCTGAGGGGTTGGGGCGAGGCGGAGGGGAAGGAGCCAGGTCCTACCCCAGTTTTAACCCCAGGGATCACTCCTGGGGCTCAAACTGAGGCGCTTTGGGTGCAAACAGTTGGTTCCTTCTGCTCCATCCCTGCGCTGCTCCGGCGGGAGGTTGAGGTGGGAGCAGGGGGTTGTCCCTCTGCTGGGATGCGGGGGGGGGGAGGTGATGCTGCCCCGGGCTTTTTCTGGCTCCGGAGCTGCTGCTGGAGGATGGATCGCTCAGTGTGAGGCGGGAGGACTCCCGGGCAGACCCCGGCAAACAGAAACCTTTTCACTACGTCCCCCCTGCCTCCCCCTTTTTTTTTTTTTTTTTTTTTTTTTAATGTTGCGCTGGAGCTGGTGCAATGCAGCAGCCCCGAACCCGCTCCCTGCCAGCGCTGCCGCTCCGCTCCCCGCTGCAGCCCTGGGGGTCCCCGCCCCGTTCCCAAAACCTTTTTTGTTGCTGTTGTTTGCTATTTGGGGTTTTTTTCCTATTTTCGGAATGGTTTGGCTTCCCCAGCCCAAGCCGGGTGACGGGGGGGGGGGCTGCCTGGGTGCAGAGGGTGATGCTGGTGGGCGCTGAGCACAGCTGGGAGCAGGATGGACCCGCAGCTGCTGGAGGGACACCCCCCCCGGGTCCCCGATTTTCCTTCTGTGCCAGAGAACGGGCTGAAGTCCCCGTGCACTCCCGGGAAAACAAAGCCCAGGATTTGGGATGATCTGGGCTCCAAAGCTGCTGCCTGACACCACCCGCATCCCACCCCAGGGGGAACACGTATGTGTGGGGTGATTCCCCACCACCTCATCCCACCCCATCCTCCCCCAGAGCCGGGTTCTGGGGCAGAGCAGAGGGGGATGGAGCTTCCCCCACCCCGGGGCTGACGTTGTCCCTTGTCCCCTGGCAGTGGCCGCCAGCCCGCCCCGCTGGGAGATCGGCATCTACGCCACGGGGGCTCTGGTGCTGCTGGGGGTCGCTGCCCTCAACCTCTGGAAGCTTTGGCGCTCCGGCACTTACCCCGCACCCTCCCCCTTCCCCAACTACGACTATCGGTACCTGGAGCAGAAATACGGGGCTGCCTGTGAGGATGTCAGGCACAAGGTAAAAAAGGGTGGGTGGGAGGTTTTGGCTTTGCCTCCTGCCCCCTTCATGGAATCCTTTCGGTTGGAAAAGATCTTGGAGAGACCATCAAGTCCAACCATTAAACCTTTACAATGTGGGAGCTGTTGGAAGGGGCAAAATGCCTCCTGCATCTTCCCATGGTGGGGGGAAAGACACCAGTGGAGGTGCTGGAGAGTTTTGGGGGGTCGGTGTGGAGCTGTAGGCAGGGCTGGGGAGCTGCAGGAGCTTCAGGAGGGGCAGGGACCCTGGCACAGCAGCTTGAGGCTGAGCAGGGGCTGTACAGAACCCAAAAAGGTGCTGGTGAATCCTGGCTGTCCCTGGCTTTGTATGGAGGGGATGGGATGGGATGGGATGGGATGGGATGGGATGGGATGGGATGGGATGGGATGATCTGCTTTTCCTCTCCCTGTTGGCAGCGTGGGATGGTCCTGGGCTCACAGAGGGTCCTGGAGAAGACCTCACCCATCCGCAAGCCCAGCCTGAGGGTGGATGAGACCTTTGAGAGCATCAACGAGCTGGGGAGCCTGGAGCTGATGAGCAGAGACCTGGGCTTGGCCCACTATGGCCCCTTGAAGAAATCCATCTCGGCCGACTCCCTCAGCTCCATCTCCTCCATTGGGAACAACTTTGGTCAGGATTTCACGGTGGGGCAGGTGGAGGTCTCCATGGAGTACGACGGGAAGGCGGCCGCCCTGCACGTGACGCTGCTGCAGGGCAAGGACCTTCTGGAGAAGGAGGACGCTCACTTTGAGTCCTGCTTCATCCGCATCAGCCTCCTCCCCGCCGAGCAGATCGTCGGCATCTCCCGGGTGAGACCCTCACTCCCCTGGGCACCTCTGGGGGGAGCGGGTGAAGATCTGGGTGGCTGCACCAGCAGGGCCAGAACCCAGGGGTGTTTTGGGGTGAAGCTTCCCATTCTAAGTGCTCCAAGAGATGGTGTTGGGAAGTGGGAGCCTCTGTTTCCTCTCAGCAGCTGCTTTTTGGCACACCTTGGGGTCAGCCTGTTGGGCTCAGTGAGGATATTCTGGAATGGAGCAGAAAGCTTCACCCCACCAAGGGAACCCTCCCATGGGGCAGGGGTACCATGCCAGCCAGCACTGCCTTCAAAATATTTCCACAGCTTCCTTTTCAGACCATTTTTCCATCCCAAGATCAGGCTCTTTATTTATGCTCTGTATTATATTTATTATTTTGCATCGTTACTCATAATTCACCAGCACTCTTTACCCTCTTCTGCTGTCCCGAGACAAGTCCTAAAGACACTTCTGGTCCTTTTTTCTTTAATGCTTCCCACCCCAGGGGCTGCTGGTGGACCCAGAGGGTCCGGGCTGAGCCCCTGCTCCTCTGCCACACCCTGAGCTCCCAGGGTGCAGAGCTGCCCCACTCCTGCATCTGCCAGCACCAAACCAATCTACACTTTGTAATTAACAGAATTAACAGGCAGCAGGGCAGCTCACGGCCCATTTTCTGCCCCAGCCTCCCAGTTTAGCTCGGGTGTGCCCCCCCATACACAACCTCTGTCCTTGGGGCTCGGGGACACCTTGTCCTGGCTGCTCCCTGCAGTTCCCACCAGTGGACGGGGTGGAGATCTCCCACGGGTGGTGACCCCGGGAATCCCCACCCTGCCCGTGGCAGATCCAGCGCAGTGCCTACTCCGTGGCCTTTGATGAGCACTTCTCCATCCCTCTGGACCCCTCGGCCCTGGAGGAGAACGTTCTGCGCTTCTGCGCCTTCGGCATCGACGAGGACGAGCGCAGCGTCAGCACCGGCCTGGCCGAGATCAAACTCTCAGACCTGGACCTGACCACCCGGCCCTTCACTGCCTGGCTCTACCTGCAGGACACCAACAAGGTGAGGGGCGAGGGGGGTGCTGCCCCAGCTCCCAGATGGGGCTCTGGGGGGGGCTTCTCCTCCCTGGGGTTGACGCCGGGTGGTGGGACGTTGTGTCCTGCAGGACACGAACATGTTGATGGGGTGGTGGTGGGTCACCTCCCACGTTGGGGGTTTCTGGGAGGGGTTTCTCCTCCCTGGGGCTGATGCTGGGCCATGGGCTGTTGTGTCCTGCAGGCAGTGGACACAGTGGGGGAGATCCTGCTCTCCCTGAGCTACCTGCCCACGGCTGAGCGCCTGACAGTGGTGGTGGTCAAAGCCAAGAACCTCGTGTGGACCAACAGCAAAGCGACCGCAGGTGAGCCTGGGGTCCCTTGGTCTCCTGCAGGCTGGAGGTGGAATTTCCATCCTGGTTTATCCTGCTGCCCTGCATGGATATTGATTGGAATGGCTCCCATGGTGGACAGGCCCGACCAGGAATAGTAGGGTCTACCACCAGAGATGCTTCCCCAGTTTCCCCGTATCACTGGTACAACGTGTGGCTGACCCCAGGGTTCCTGTCCCCCCACAGACCCCTTTGTCAAGGTGTACCTGCTGCAGGATGGCAGGAAGATCAGCAAGAAGAAGACTGCGGTGAAGAGGGACGACACCAACCCCGTGTTCAACGAGGCCATGATCTTCTCAGTGCCAGCCATCGTGCTCCAGGTCTGTCCCAGCTTGGGGGGGGACGGGACAGGTCCCAGCCTGGGGACACCCCCCTCCCCATTGCTCCTCCAGGTCCCCAAATCCCTGCATGGATGGGAACTTCCTGGGGCGTCCTGGGGAGGTGGCAGGAGCTGGGGGGAACTGTGGATGTTCTGGGGGCTACAGGGGGGTGCAGGGTCCGTTTGTGTGCGGGTGTCTGGGGAAGGGAGGGGGAGCTGTGGATTGGGGCTGGGGTCTGTGCTGTGCACAGCCTCATTGTGTGTGTGTGTGTCCCCCAGGACCTGTCCCTGCGGGTGACGGTGGCCGAGTGCGGTGAGGACGGCCGAGCTGACAACACGGGGCACGTCCTGATCGGCCCCACAGCCAGTGGGATGGGCACCACACACTGGAACCAGATGCTGGCCACGCTGAGGAAACCCATCTCCATGTGGCACCCGCTCCGCAGGAACTAACGGGGGACCCCCAGGGGGCTGCACCCCAGCACTGGGCAGGGGGGCTCAGCCCAGAGCTGCTGATGTGGCATGGTCAGAGCATCCTCCTGCTGAGGAGCACCCAGTGAGACTTTGGCTCTGCACACCTGGGTGGGCTGCACACCTGAGTGGGCTTCGCATGCACTGGAGGGACCCACCTGGAGAGGACCCCCCCTTCAAATGGACCCAAACCAGCAGCAATCTCCCCAAACTGCTCCCCAGCATCCCACCTGCTCCCTGGCACTGGCCGTGCCCCCCCGAGAGCTGCCGGGAGGGGGGGTCTGCTCTGGGAGGTGGATTTTGGTCAAACAGAGGGGAAATGGAGAGGGGGGGATAAAGTCCCAGCTTGGTGTGTTTTTTCTCAGCATGTGTGGTTTCTCTGGTGGGTTCTGCAGGGATCTGGGTGTGCTACAGGGGTGAGAACATTCCTGAGGGGAATGGGAAAATTAGCAGCAGGAAAAACAGTTGTTGGTACAGTTTTTCCCTCTTTTTAATATTTTTTTCCAGCAGAGGAAATCCCTGCCCATCTCAGTGGGCTGCAGGGGGCTTTTTCCCTTGCCTGGTGGTCTTTGAGCCTTAGCCCTGTGGTCAGACCCTGGCTGAGACCTCTCCTGAAGGCCCAGCCTGAGGGGGACAGCTTTGCACACCCAGCCCCTTTCCCTCACTTGGGGCTGCTCAGAACTGCACAGCAAATTCCTAATTTATTTTTTTTTTTAAGGCAAATTTCACTACTTGAGGGATAGTTTATACAGCCCTTGGTCCTGGAGTCCTGCTGGGACCTGCTCCTCCCAGAGCTCACTCAGTTTATCTGAAATGTGGGTGCAGAAGGGACCATCCTGACGAGGGGCAGGTGCAAGAGACTCCCCAGTTTTATAATTTTTAAGCCTACCTCCTCTTCCAGAAGGAGGGAGGAGAAAAAGCTCTTTGGATCCCATCTGCTCCTGGCTCGGCCCCTCTGTAAGGTTTGGGGTTTTGGGGCTTTTTTTTTGGGGGGAGCCACTGCCCTCTCTGTTTCCTGGAGAGGGGTCTGGGGGCTGTGCTGGAGCTCCCCCCTGCTGGGGGCTGCCCTGGGGACACCCCTGTCCCGCTGGGACCCCACAGGGAAATCTGGGGGTGTTTGGGGCCCTTTGCCAGAGTAGGTGCTGGGGTTTGGGGGTGCTGGGGACAGGGGGTGCTGGGATGCTGTAAGCTGGGGGGAAACAAAAAAGCAAAAACCCCAAATTGAGCCATTTAGCACAGATTAAAGATCCCAGGGTGGTGGTACCCCTCGCTGGCAGCGATTTTCCTTCCTGCTCCTCTGTCTCCTCTGCCTGACCTCGGTTTTGGGGTGGGACTGGGGTTTCTCTTGCAGGCACTGCTTGGGCTCCTTCCCCTGGTTCCATTGCTCGCCAAGGCACAGGTTTCCTTCTCCCACGCTCCTCCTCCTCCTCCCCTTTTCCCCAGGAGCTCTGGTGTCCCATCTGCTGCCAGGCCAGCCCGTGCCATCGCTCTGCCGCCTGACGCACGGCGGTGCCGGGGACCCAGCCCCGAGCCAAGGAGCTGCTGGGAGCAGAGGAAGGTGCTGGGCAGCAAGGTTTGCCCAGGGCTGGGGCTGCAGGGGGAGGGGGTTTGGAAGGATGAGGTTTACTGAAGGGTTTTGGTTTGGTTTGGTTTTGTTTTTTTTTTCTGGAAGGAGTTCACCGGCAGTACCAGCAGGCACCAAGGGCTGGGGGAAAAGCTGTTTGGTAGCTCCCTTGTGCCCCTGCAAACTGCTGAGCCAGGTCAGGATGAGCTGAGCCTTCCACTGGTGCTGGAATCACCCGTGGGTGAGATGTGAGGTATTCAGCCCCCAGGTGATGGGCCACAGGTCGTTTGGGGCTTTCTGCTGTGCCCCTCTCCAGCACCTCCTCAGCACCTTCTCCTTTGTGCTGGGGCCTGCATGTGCCACCCCGGGGACAAAAAATGGCTTTTTGGGCTGTTCCTCAGCAGGTGGTGGGCCCTGGGCAATGCATCAGGACCTGCTGGGAGCCATCAAAGAGAGGGGACAGGGCCAGGAGCTGTGGGTGGAGAAGAGTCTTTGGAGAAGAGGGTCAGCAGGCACAAACCAAAGTGGGAGATGGATTAGTTTGGGGGCAGAGGATCAGGAAAGGGTCTGTGAGGGAAGGGTGACACTGAAGCCCTCTCCCTCCCCGTGCAGGGTCACATCCTGCAGCAGGACAGAGGCTGGTGGGGCTGAGCCCCTCTCATGGTGGGGAGGGGAGGCAGCCTGGCTCTGCTGGCCCTCAGAGGGTGCCCAGTGGCAGCTCCAGCACCCAGCTGGGAGGATTGCTGTGCTGGGAAAGCAGAGTTGGAGACATCCATTTTCTTGGTCACCCTCCCTGGAGAGGAGGTGACCCAGGGGCTCAGTTCCTCCCTGGTTCCTCACAGACATTCATCTTCTCACTGGGAGGAACATCACAGTGACAGCTGGTGGCTTTAAGTGTTTTATTACCCGTTTTCCTGGCATTCCCCAGCCTCCCTGTGTACATCTATCCATCCCTCTGTCACTAGGTGACAGGGACAGAGCTGCTCTCCTTCCTCTGCCTTGGCTCCAAGCTCTCTACCACCCAAAAAAGGGGTGTGTGTGTGTGTGTGTCCCCTTTTCCTCTGGGGCTCAGCACAGCCCCTGTAGCATCTTTGGATTCTCTAGTCTGCCCCGTGTCTTTGAAGTTAGGAAAGAACTCCTGGGCTCCTTCACTTCTCTTTCTTTTTGCTCTTCCTCTGGCTGGTCAGCTCACTGAGTTTCTTGTCCAGGCGCCGCTGGAGGTGAGCTCTCCTGGCAGGATCCAGGGATTTGTCTTTGGAGCCACTCCCAGGGTAGAGAACCCCTTCCCTGCTGATCCTCTGCCGGGCCTGGGCCTTGGCCTTCTCCCCACAGCCATGAACCTGCCAGAGAGAGAACAGACACAGCTGGGGAACTCTTGGACTCCTGGGCATCAGGGGATTTTACTCAGAGCCTGGGATTCCTCTTCCACCTGCTCTGCACCTCCCCCTAAAGCCATTTATTTACAGCTCAGCTAACAGGAAACAAAACAGAAAGGTGATTTTTCTCCTGGGATCTGCACAGCAGGTAACTCAGCTTTTTTGGATGGTTTAAGTGTCTCTTTCCAGAACTTTGAACATCTGGAGGAAGCTCCCACTCAGGTGTGAGCAGCTGAGCTCCTGACTGCATGCTCCTCTCCAGCCCCCCTGGCCCCGGGGTACCTCGGGGATGTGGTGGCTGAGGCAGTAGCTCCTCTTGCAGTGGGGACAGAGCTGTCCCAGGGTGGTCACGCTGGCCTGGCAGCAGGGGAAGCCACAGGTGGTGTCAGCTTTCACAGCAGCAGCAATCAGAGCATCGATATCTTCTTCTGCTCCACTGGAGGCTGATGGCTTTCCTGGGGAGGACACCTGGACACTGAACCACCTGCTCAGAAGTGGAGAAGGAACCCAAGCGAGGTGCAGCTGCAGCCCCTCTGTCTGAGGCTGAGGAGGCTGCTTTGACATGGGCCAGGTACCCCCCTCTCTTCCCCTCCTTACATTTGAGAGCCCCCCACCTAACTCTTGAGCTTCTCTTCCTGGGAAGGGGTGCCCAGCTTGGGATTTTTGGACTGAAACATTCCCCCAGGCACCCAAACCCCCTCTCTCCCCAGTGCAGCCAACTGAGGTGGGCTCCTGCCTGTCCTCACACCTGCACAGTGACCAGCAGGGAGCTTTCCACATCCCCTGCTCCACAACACGAATCCCAAGGTCGTGGGGATTTGGTATCAGGAGCCATTCAAAGATGTCCATGAACTCTGCTGCTTACAAAGAGAGTGCCCTACCTTTATCTTTTCTCCTGCTGCTGCTGCCCTGACTGGCAGCTCCGGGCTCCCGGGCCTTCCTGGCTGCCTCCTCCCGCTGGACCCTCTCCAGGTGCAGGCTCTTCAGATCCACCTTCCCGGGGCTGCTTCCCCCTGGCTCAGCAGGACCAGGAGTGTCCCTGCAGGGAGGCTGTGGCTGAGGAGCAAGGGGCAGCCCCTGGCAGGGGCCGGGGGCAGCAGCCTGGGGGGGCTCTGTGGACCCTTTCTTGCGCACGCTGATGAACCGGGCCCTGCCCTGCCCCGTGCTGAGGTGCTGCAGCCCCCGCTCCTCTGCCAGGAGGTGAACCAACATCCGAGCATGGGAACTGAGGGAGGGGGGGAAATCCATCTGCGTCTCCCTGCTCTCCAGGAAGGCCTCCAGCGTGGCCTTCAGTCTCTCAGCAACATCTGTCACCCCCGTGCTCTGTGCCCCTGCTCCTCCTGTCTCTGGGGAGAGCTGATCCCCTTTTGTCCCCACACTCTGTCCCCCTGCTCCTGGGAAGGGGGGTGCCTTTTCCTTCCCCTGGCACCCAGCTTTGGGTGCTCCCGTGTTGGGTTTCTTCCCCGGGGGTGTTTTGGGGCGCTTTGCTCCGGGGCGTCCCCGCTCGCCCCGTCCTCCCGTGGGGTAGTTTTGGGGGACGAGGTTGTCGAGGTACTGGAAGGCAGTTCGCACCTCCCCGTGCTGGCTGAAGTGTCCCAGCAGGCGCTGGAGGAAGGGCTGGGTGCTCACTGTCTGGCTGTCACAGACGATGGCCACGTGCCGCCGCGCGCGGGTCACCGCCACGTTGACCCGACGGTCCTCGGCGAGGAAGCCCACCTCACCTGGGTGGGGAGAGAAACCCAACCAGGGAGAGGAGCCCATCAGGGGGTGCAGGGATGTGGCCCCAAGGACTGAAGGGTCAGTGCTTGCTGGGCTCTGCTCCCTGGCTCTCGCTGTCACCTCTGTCTTTCTGCCTCTGTCTCATGGGGTCCTCACTCTGCTGCTGGGGCTGGGAGGAGGAGGGATGGCACATGGCCTTCCAGCCCCTGAAGGGGCTACAGGGATTTTTGACAAGGAGATGGAGTGACAGGACAAAGGGTGATGGTTTTAAGCTGGAAGAGGGGAGATTTAGCTCAGACACAAGGAAAAAAATCTTTTCTGTGAGGGTGCTGCCCCCAGAAGCTGTGGCTGCCCCATCCCTGGCAGTGTTGAAGGTTGGATGGGGCTTGGAGCCCCCTGGGCTGGTGAGAGGAGTCCCTGACCATGTAGGGGTGTGACTGGATGACCTTTACGGTCCCTTCCAACCCAAACCATTCTTTGATTCATTCTATGATTCAAATAGGTTCCTGATGGCCCAAGGTCAGGCTGGGCCCTGGGAGCAGACACAGCACAGAGTGAGGTGGAAGCTGCCCACCTGGTGACACAGGTAAAGGAATAACACCTGGTCCTGCCCGACTGCCCCTGAGGGTTTAACCCAGAAGCCTTCAGGCAGCTCTGCAAGGTTTGCTCCTGCTCTTTGGCTGTTTTCTAGAAGAAGAGCAGCTAAGAGTGAGCCAGTGCCAGGATGACTCAGGGAGGATCAGTGAGTGAGATGGGTGGTGTGGGTGGCTTTGGAGTTTGCAGCTGCTGGGGATAAAGCAGAGGCCAGTGGGGAAGAAATCAACATCTCTGCTGGTGCAGTGACCAGCCTGGCTCTGCTCCTGCCCTGCCTTGCCATGGTCTGCACTGCCTTTGAGGACCAGGGTGTGGGTGAGCCCCTCTGTGCTCTGTAGCTTAGAGAAGCATCTCCAGCCCCTCTGATGTGGGCTGAGGGCAAGGCTGAGCCCTCTGCTCCAGCCAGAGGGTTTCCTGCTGGAGTGGGAATGGCTGCAGAGGGACAGGGTCAAGGTTTCTTCCCCTGTGCTGAGCTGCAAAAAGGGTCTGGATTTCTCCCAAGGACCTCAGAGGGCACTGACAACATCTCCTGTGTCCTGTGCAGACCAGAGCCGTGCCCAGACATCAGGAGAAGGTGATTTGTGTCCCCAGGGAAAGGGAGTGACCCCTGCAGGGTGGCTGAGCCTTGGCTACCAGCCATGCCCAGGAAGGGGACACACACCTTCACGGAGGGCCCCAGCTCCCACTCAGCAAAGCTGAGTCACTCAGGACTATTCTTAGTCCTGTCCCCCACCTCCATGCTCCCCAGTGCTGCTTCTCTCACTCTTGGCTTTCTCAAAAAGGAAAAAAGAAAAAAGAAAAGAGAAAAAAGAAAAAAGAAGCCTCCTCCTTCCATGCATCCTCTCCCTTCATTTCCTCCTCACCACCACCCCTCCCCACACACCCACGGCAGCACTGGCAGCAGAGGGAGCAGAGCAAGGGCTGGGTGAGTCTCACTGAGGGTTTGAAATGGGCACAGTGGCTCATGGAGTGTCCCCTCTCATCCCCTGGCTGTCACAGAACCCTTCAGCACAGAGCCCTGAGGCTCCAGAGCAGCAGATTTTTTTTTTCCAGCTATTAACTTCTGCTGCTGATAGAAAAGAACTCGATTTTCCGCTCTAGATTTTGCTCCCAAAGAAGCATTTTCTCTGTGCATGACCTGCCATGCCAGCTCCTGCTTGCTTTCTTCAGGGAAGTGGTGCAAAAAATTGGCTTCAAAGCCAAGAAAATGAGCCCCCCAAATTTTCACCCTCCGAGAGAAGTGCTCAGCACTCCAGTAAACGTGGTGCTAACCTGACGTGTGCCATTCTTAGGGCCCTGGTTTCAATAATTTCTGAGGCCTCAATAGCCTGGAAATGTTCAAAGTCAGCAGCTCTGCCTTCCTTTTTACCTGCTGCCTTGCCCAGGAGCCCTCCTCTGCAACTGAGACAGCAAATACTGTGCATGTGAAAAAAAAAAGCTGGAAAGGAAGGTTCTTGCCAGTAAATTAATTAAGAGCAAAGTGCTATAGACTGCCAGAACTGCAAACAAAGCACAGCACTCAGCAACATGATGAGGGCCCTTTGAGCATCCACACAGTCTCCATTTCTGTCCCACTCCCCAGGGAGTATCTGCCCAGCAGAGAGCTCTCACCTTTCTTGTTGGATCTCACAAAGGAGAGGATCACTGCCTCTTTCTCTCTTCCTTGGAAGCCATCAACTGATTTGATTTCTAGCTCTGGGTACCTGTGGCAAAGGTGCTCTCTCAGCATGTCCACCTGAAAAACACCAAGAGCTGCTTTTTAAAGAGCACAGGGTGCAAAGGACTGCATTGGCACTGGTTTGGTCAAGTCCCTTCTTCCCAAACCCACCAAGATGAGTGCTCACATCTGGAGGCCAAGTACTGAGAGTGGAAGATACCTGACTAACATCTCCTCTTGCCATGCCCTCAAGTGGCTTCAAGGTGGAGAAGTTGGAAGAAATGCTGATTATACACTTTGGCTCTGCTGATTTCCACCTTCGTCCCTCTCAGAACATTGTGGACATCAAGGTTTGACCCCACCTCTGTGCCAGGAGCAGAGCATCTCACCTGGAGGTTGTAGGGGGCCACAACAGCAATGTCTCGTGCCTTCACACCAGCTTCCACCAAGGCCTGGATGTGCAAACCAGCCAGCTGGACCTCCCCTAGGGCAGAGAGCAGGAGGGATGGAACAGGCAGAGCCTGAGGAAACCTCCCCACCTCCCCTTTGGCAGCCAGGAAGGGCCAAGCCATGTCCTGCCTGCAGCTGCCAACACAACCCTCAGGACATGTCTCAGCTTTAGGTGAAGGATGGTACCTGGATTCCCTTTGGACTGCTCATCTTCCACCTCCAGCTCAAAGAGGCCACAGCCAGCAGTGTCTATAAGCAGCAAGGGAATTGTGGTCTCTTCTGTAGAGGTGACACCTGGCAGGTCCCTGCACAAGATATTTGGGAAAGGGCCAGTTAACAATGATGCCAAAGGGATGATCAGCTATGGTGTTGCTTACTGCTGGCAAGGACAGAGGGAAAACCCAGCTGGGTAGCACTTGGAGGCTGCAGACCAACAGCTGTGTCCCGTGGGGTGAAAATCCAGGAAGATTGGCTCTGGAGATGGTGAAGAATGACAGAAACTGGGAGCTGAGGTTTCCCCCTTCCTGCTCCACCAGGTTTTGGATGCCTTTGCACTGAAGAGCTCTGCTGGTGCCTCCAGGGGTCCTGGGGTCAGTGGCAGGAAGGACAGCAGGACCCGAGAGGCCCAGAGGAGTCTGGCAATGCCAGGCAGCCAGAGCTGGAAAGCCACCATTGCTCTGCACCATGGCATTGCCATTTAAATGCCCCCCCAGAATGCAAAGGAAGAGCTGAGAGCCCTGGAGAGCTTCCTCCTGAGCTGGGCTGCAGAGCCCATCCCTGCAAGGCAGGGGCACAGCGTGGGGGTGTTGGTGTCTTGCTTGAATTGCCAGGGAAGATGTGCAGAGCCAGGGAGATGTGGCAGCTGCTGTCTGGGGTTTGTTGTGGTGTTCAGAGGAAGCAGTGCCTGAAGTGTTAGCAGAGATTTGACAGCAGTGCTGTTGGGCAAGAGAAGAAAGCGCAGAGAACCACAGAGGGATTGGAGCTCTCACATCATTCCTACAGCTAAAGCTGCTGCATAAAAAAAAAAAATGTAAAACTTAGTAAACCATACTTTAAAGCCTGAGGAAGCTGCAAGCTGAACTGACAGCTTGGGAAGAGGACATTACTCACTCCACTGACAACAAAACTTTCCTCTCCTGAACAGAAACTCATTTTTCTCCTGTCTGAAGCAATCATTGCCTGGCTGAGAAGGTCTGGAGATGAGTGCAGCTACACCAGGGAGCCAAAGCCCCTGCAGAAGAGCCCAGGATGCACCTTCCCCAGTCTGGTGGCACAGCAGAGCTCAGAGGACAAGCTCTTCCCATGGCTGACCTGAGCAGAACCCCCAGGATGGCTGCAGCCCCTGTTCACCAGGGTGCTGGGGTTGCCCTGAACACAACCCTCACCCTCCACAGCCAAGTCTCCTGCTCAAACTCCTCACAAGTAAGATTATTTTGAAACAAATGTGTGATAAAATGGGTTCTCCATCTCTCTCTGTCCAAAACAGGAACTGCTATGAAAGAGAAAGATTTTAGGGGCATATAATTTTTTCTGATTCTGAAATATCTGCATTTTACAAACAGTATTGCTAACAATACAAGAGCCCCTTGCAGACAAACCCTGCAACATTTTATGCTTCTCCAGCAGAGAAAAATCAATGTTTTCCCATCTGCCTCCCAGAACTGCACTGACTGCAGTTTTAAAAAGCACCAATTATTGACAGTCACAGCGTGTGTTGGCAAACAACTGCCTGTCCCAGGGTGCAATGGAAATGGAATACCAGTCACTTTCTTTAAATTAGCAGAGAAATGGGAAAGCACTGCAGGCAAGGAATGGATCCCATGCCCTCAGACCTGTCCTGGCAGTGGAACTCTCCAAGCTGGAAAGGGAACCTTCTTTCTGATGTGGCTCTTGGGACACTGAGGGGACACACACTGCCCTGGTAATCCTGTGGACATGTGGGGACACAGTAGAAGTCTGGTGGCTGGTCCTGCCCTCGATGAAGAGTTTGTCAGGGAAGCAGGGCTTGGGGTGTGCCTGCAGCAGGGACGATTTATTTTGTTGTTCGTCGCTCCAGAGGAGGACACAGAAGAGAAACACTACTGCAGGGCCAGGAGGGAGGGAAGGCTCCACCACAGGAAGGGACAAACTGCAGAGGAGGGGGTGACAAAGACACCTCTGCTCATGCACCAGCCCAGAGGGAGTCACTTACTTGAGCAAATGCTGTGCCACAGAGGGGTGAGCGGTGAGGCGGCCGCCGTAGAGCTCGGTGGAAGCCCAGTGCATGATGTCCTGGTGCATGCGGTACTGCACCCTCAGCATCCTCACCACCTGCTCCCCGTACCTCTGCAGGAGACGCTCCATCAGGCTCAGGGAGAGGCCCTCAGCAGCTGCCCTGCAGGGGAAGAACAAGGCACGAGTGGAGTCTGGCTGTCTGAGGAGCTGGGGGACAGAGGTGACCTTGTGCGGACCACCGGCTCCACCAGCGCCGTGCCCTGGGACCCCCAACACCTCTGTGTAAGGAAACAGCTCCAGAACAAACCCCCCTCACCTGTAGGCTCACCCCATGACCATCCTGCACCAGAGCTGTCAGGGTAACACTGCTGGTGGCCCAGACTCAGCTCATCTCAGAGCTCAGGACACTGGGGTGTCACCACAGCCAGACCTGTGGTGTTCCCATCACTCCAGGCTGCTCAGCCCAGACAAATGCACCAATGCATTTCATCACCCACTAAGAAAACCAACATCACCTCTGGCAAAGGTTCTGTCCTTCTATCTGTGACACAAATTAATAATGAAATAAAGCCTCCAGGAGCCTAATTGCTTCCTCTTCACCCTAGAGAAAGGGCTCGTTAGCAGCATCACCTAATGGTACCATCCAGGGGAGCAGGACAAGAACTGCTGCACTTTGATTTCACATCCTGAGCATTCCAAACCAGAAGATATTTTTCCTGCTGTGTGTCCAGTGCCTTGCCCAGGACTGTGGCTCCTGCTGAGGGGCTCTGGCTGCTACCAGAACAAAGCAGAGTGATGATGAAATGATAGAGAACAGCTTGGGGAAAGAGGCAGAGCAGGTCTGCAGTGACTGCTCTGGGGAGCATCACCTTACCCCATGGCACCAGGGCTGCTGCTGGGCTGGAGCCTGGGGAATGCCCTGAGAGCCTCAGATTGATTAAAACTGCAGAAGGCAAAAGCCAGAGTAGATCTTTCCAAGAAGCCCAGTCTCCTCCTTGCTGAATCACAGAACGCAGCAAATGGGGGAGGAAAAAAACCCAAAGGGGTCATGAGCTTGGAATGGACACAACTGCAGGGCCAGAGCTGCTTTCCCAAGGCTGCTGTGAGGGAAAGGAGCACCAGAGCTGATGAGCAGCACAGCCAGCCCCACAGGCAGGAGGAGGGCTGGCAGGTTTGCAGTGAGGCTCTTGTGCTTTACCAAACAGAGGTCTCCAGCTGCACAGTGCATTTTGCTGCTGATCATGAACCAAGCTGAGGTTGGCCATGAGACCTCTGCAGCTCCCCTAACCTAAGAGCAAGCCTAAAGCTGTTTTTCCCACAGAACTGGCAGGAAAACCCTGGTGGTTTTTCAGCAATAAATATTCTGAAGTGTTTCTCATAATGATATACAGCAAAGCATGGGGGAGGCATTAAGCCTCACACTGAGCCTTAGAAATATTGCTCTTCTACACACTAGCAGCACAGCTTCCACCACAGGGATCTACATCAGGTTCTGTGTTGAATTAATAATGAGGATATTAAACTGCTTGCTAAGATTTCACCTGTTAATAAATTTCCAATTAGCCGACCACTCAATTCATTCCTACAAGGGTTGATTTCTGTGCCAACAAAATCATAAGAGCACGGAGCAAAAAGCTTTTTAGGTATCAATTGCTTTAGAAAAATTAAATTGGGATAATAGGCTGGACAGAGAGAATCAGGCACCTGATGAGTTGGAGTATCTCCTTTAAGGTACCTAAAGTACAAGCAGGTGAAGTCAAAGGAAGTGAGGCTGTGCAGAACTCTCCCCTTCTCTGGATATCCAGGGATTTGGGATAGTGCAGACATCCAGACTGACTGCTAACAAACAAGATGGCAAAATATTCCTCTGTGTGTCTAAGGAACAAGCTGAGAGCAAGAGGTCTGATAAGTATCTGCAAATAGCTGGAGAGTGTAAGAACAAATTAATGAATCAAAGCCCTGATGCGGAGACAGATTAATTAGGATGTCAGAAAAAAACAAGGACTAAAATGAAAACAAGGGGGGGAAAAATGTTCCTGTCAGACAGTAGAACAAATCCTGGCATTGTGATGCCCCCTGGGACCAGGCCAAAAACCAGGGGGAGGCTTGAGGGAAATGTCCATGAGCTTTGGAGTAGGCTGCTGCCTACAAAGTACCCAATATTCCTGGCCAGAAGAGCCTTCCCACTGCAGCAGGACCAACTTCACACACAGAGTAACAGAGGATCCTGCTGGCAGCCCAGATTCATCCTGGCTAACTTTAGACCCTTCACTGAGGCCCCAAAAATAGGAGCCCACACACCTCAGGTCTGCTGTCATCAATGGAGGAGAAGGGGAAGGTGGGCGGGAGGGTTTGAGTCCTCTGCATGAATCACCCCTGGAAACAGCTTGGAGTTTTTCTTTAACCAAAGAGGAGCCAGCAGGTGATTTGGTGCCTGCATTTGATCTCCGGAAATACCTAACAAGATGGAGGCAGAAGGCTGCAACGAAAAGAGATAATAATTTTTGAAGGCGTTTGTCTGAAAAGTAAGGGGATTTTGCAAAAAAGTTGTTCTAAGTGATGAAACTCTGTCAGCTTTTGCATTTAATCAGGAGGTGATGGAGCCAAAGGACCTCAGTGCACTTCTCACCACCAGCTGGCAAGGCTGTTCACCAGACAGCAGCAGAACTTGAAAGAAAGAAACTCCATTCAGCACGAGGCAGTTTTGCTTTCTACAGGGGTAACTTGTGTCATCCCAGGTGTCTCCTACAGGACAAATGCTCATCACTGCTGTTTAAACCCTCTGCAGATCCCAGGGGTCTGCACTGTACCAGCTTTGCTGTTCAGGCTAAACCAGAGACTTGCCTGGAGAGCAGCAGCATTTGGGAGCACAGCCCATAATGCTTTCCATAAGCTGAAGTCCCTTTTGCATTTAAATCTTCCAAAAGGCTGAGCTCTGGTGATGTGTGTCCTGGCTGACCATGGGCCCTGGGCCATGGACCTGCTGATGCCTTCAGCAATAATTTTATTTAATGTAGCAAGCTTTTCAGATGGTAATTTACTGGCAAGCCAGGCTGAGCTATAAATCTGTGAACACTATTGATTCAGGCACGCTTGCTTTCTGCTCTGTTTTATTTTCAATCTCCTGAGCTTTGGGGAGGGCACAGAGTGACACTGTGTTTAACTACCCTGGAAGCTCCTCAACTAAAAGGGATTACCCCCCAGGGGCTGGGAGCTGACCTCCCATCCAACAGCCCTGCACAGACTCCACCAGGGGGGAGGATCTGACTGCTGCCCATGCTCCCTTTTCATTTTACACTGCCCAGCTTCTTGTGCAGCTGGGATTTTAAAAACAGGGAAAGAAACCATGCAAGACACACAGCTAAAGTGGCCACCTCTTTGGAGAGAGAAGCAACGGGAGCAGTGAGGACAACCAGCCTGGCACAAGTCATACTCATCCAAGGAGCAAGACAGGGTTTCTGATGGGGAAAGAGAAGGTGATGATCACCTCTGACCACAGCAGAGATGTGAAGCAGTGGCAGCTACTGCAAAAGTCAAACAAACTCAAAACTCAAAAAGCACAGCTCCTCAAGCAGGGCCTGGAGGAGACCCAGCAGGTATGCAGCAGATGGGTCCTATCAGGGAGGAACTTTTTGCTGTTGCCTCCACAATGCAGCACCAGCAAAGGCTCCTGGCATCAGCCCTCATGAGTGAGCAGGACAAGCAGCTGGGCAGGAGCCCTGGAGCTTCTGGAGAGCTGCTGAAGAAAATCTGCTTCCCTTCAAAGCTGGGCCAAGCCTGTCAGCACCTGGGGGTCACAGGATACACTCAAACTTTTCGGGGGGAGGAAGCAGGAGAGAAAGTTAACAAAGGCAGCCCTACTTCTTCTGCACCATGACAGGTCAGTAACTCCAGACCTAGAGATAGATACACAGGAGCACATTTGTATTTTCAACCACCCAGGGGCTCCCTGGTGCTCTCTGGAGTATTCCCCTTGAAGCACAAGCAATTTACAGCAGCCACAGATCTTTCCCACAAACTAATTGTTCTTAATGAGCAGGTTGTGAGGCTTTATAATCACTGTTGGGTGTGTGATAACCCCTTGCAGGACCATGGTGGGAAAACTCCCACACCAATACCTTAAATAAATGTGGAGCCACAGAAGCAGAATTTAACAAAGGGAAGAGAAGACCTGGATTAAGCTGAGCATAAACCTGAATTCACTCTATGGAGTCTGCAGTCAGCAACAAGGAGGTGAGCCAGACCACCCTGCTTGTCAGGCAAGTGGGAATCACATGTAGAAAAACAGATTATCTTTCTTAAAAACAAATATTTTAATGTTTGTATATAGATTCTGGTCTGTGAAACCAGCATCTGTATCTCTGTTCTTTTTACCTTCTCTTTGCTTACCACTTCACCAGTGTGAATGGCTGATGGGATTGGTTTAAATTGTTTTTTTTGAACAACTTTTCCAGGCACTCTCAAAATTACTTTGCTCAACAGAGAGAAAACAAAGAATTCAAACACAATTCTGGTGGTATGACCAAAACCAGCTCACAATAAATAACCCACATTAATGAAATGTCTTAGCATTTGAGGCCTGCAGGAGCTCTAACAGGAGTCAGGACCATGAACCACTCCTTACTTGTTGGAGATGATGGTGGGGGGCAGCTGCTTGTGGTCCCCAGCCAGGATACACCTTGGAGCCTTCAGCAGAGGGATCCAGCAGCTGGCTTCCAGGGCCTGAGCACACTCATCTATCACCACCAGATCAAAGTGATTTTCTGGGAGAAGCTTCAGTGGCCCATCAGAGGAGGCACCTAATTTAAGGAGAGGGTGCACAGCTTAGCAGGAAGCACAGAAGAGCCAGCAACCTGCTTTTAAAACAAACACCCTTTAATTGTGATGGAGGGAGGCAGGTAAAGTAATGCTTCTTTGCAGAGATTTAGGAATTCAGCTCTGTAGTCATGCCAGATACATACACACATACACTTGTGTATGTCACAAGTGTTTTTGCCAACTTCTGGTTGTCCTTCCTTGCCCCAACATCTGGGCCCAAAAGCTTTCAAGTGTCTTTGAAAAACAACAGTGAAACCCAGATGACAAACAGAAGGATATGCTGGAATGGGAATGCTTCACCCAGAGCAGGAGCAGAGCAAAACCACTGATGAACACCCACCTCCCTTCTGCCCTCGAATGCAAACAGAACCCCCTCACCAACCAAAACTAAAAGGATGATGGGCTGGAGGCTCACCCAGAGGAAAGAGCAGTTCAGACCCTGCCTCCTCTGCCCTGCAGACCCCAGCTGGGCTGCTCTGTCCTTCCTCAGGAGAAGGAGAAGCAGCAGAGGAGCCCTGTGATCAGACCCCCCCAGCAGGGCCTGTTCCTCCCCCCCAGATGTCCATCTGTGCTGCCACAGCAGCCCTGCCAGGATCCAGACACCACCCGAGGCTGACCCACACCTTGAGCAGAACTGTGCACTTCAGAAGCTTTAAAAACATCATAAGAAAAGGGCTGCAGAAGGAGGAGAGGAGGTTTAAGCACGCCAGACGAGGAGATTTTCATTCAGTGTTCAGAGGAATGTTTTTTCCAAAGCTCCCATGCTCTGGCAGCTCTGAGCAGGGGGATGCTGCTTTGCTGCTCTGACTCCTGCTCCCTCCACAGCTTTGCATCAGTTGAGAAGTTTCTGTTTGTCATCTGAGACACCGTGTTTTCCTTTCTAAAAAAATTTTTGAGCCTGTATGAACCCACTCTGGTACCAAGAGGCATATACCTGAACTTCACAATTCTGCTGTGAAGCTGAAGGTGGAAGAAGTAGAAATATTCTCTCTATCTAAAAATGACAGTAGCAGCCTGGGTGCAGCTGTGCAGATGGGTTTCCTCCCTTACAGCCTGACTTGACTTTACTGAACTCCTATTAACTAAAGGTCACTGATGCCCCCGTGCACTGCTATGATTCAATTCTCTCCCTGCTGATCCTAGCAACAGAGCACTTTGGCTTGCATAAACCATAATTCCCATCAAACTGTGTGGTTTCAGGCAAATATCAGCAACTGAGAAAAACACAAAATTTAAGCCTCCTGTTTGTCCACCCCTTTTGCAGAAGCAGAATTGCACAGAATTTGCTGAAACAGAATTGCCCCCTGGCCAGCAAGACCCCCAGCCCCAGGGGACAATCCCATCTCTCAGTTTGACAAAAGGAAACCTCCTCATTGTTGCAGGCAAAGCTGAAAGAAGAGAGTGGCCAATTCCCAGCAAACAATGCACAGGAGGTTTTTATCTCTAACCCTCCCACAAGTAACTTCTGAATGCCCCATCGGGTTCTTTTTCACGACCTAAAATTACTGATGTTTCTTTTCAGCAAACAATCCCTGAGAAACCAAATCCGAAGAGTTTTAAATGGGCCCTGGGTGTAACACCTGGAGCACAGGTCCTGTGAGTCACCCCAGAACTAACCCAACACCTGCAAAGTGAGGCCAGGGACACGTGTGCTGTTCCATCAGTCACAGAAAGGACCTGAGCAGGAAGACTGAGCCTCCCTCCTGCTGCACTGCAGGGCACTCAGCTCAGGTGAGTCCTGGCAACTCAGGTAACAGCCTGCAAAGAACAAGAGGATCTCAGACCTGTGTTGGTAGCCAGGATGACACTGGCATGGGTCAGGGCTGCAGCCATGGCAGTTTCTTCCCGTTCCTTCAGCTCCTTCCTCAGTGCCTTGATCTCACTGAGAAAATGGCTCCGCTCCCCCTTGTCTTGAGCCTTTTTGCTTTTTGCCTACAGAACAGAAAAATCAAGACAGCACAAACTGTTTCTAGGGGTGTCTCCAGCTTCTCAGGTAACCAAAGAACCTGGATACAGCCTGTGTCCACCAGGACACACGGGCTCATCTTGGTTGCTCTCCCCAAGCCCTGCCTTCCACAACCAGTGTTGCCTGAAGCACAAGGAAAATTTCTGTCTGTGCAAAAGATGAAGCATTTCAACACAACCCCAGGCTCTGAGCAGGAAGCAGCAAAATGAGAACATCAGTGCCCATAAATCCTATCTTTAAATCCTCTGTGCAGCCCTCCCTGCTCTGCCTGGTACATTCCCAGTGCCCCAGAGAGCAGCAGGGAGGAGGTCAGAGGCTTCAGGACATCTGAGGGCAGCTTTGGGGCTCAAAGCAGGGAGGAATGTGTACTGGTGATGAGGCTTAGAGGGAAGAAAGGTCTTGTGCCTTTGTTGGGTGAGGAACCAGGACTTCCTATCTCATTTGGAAGAAGCAAGGACCCTCTGGCTCCAAGTGACCTTGAAGCAGATCTCCCCAGGCTGACTGCTCCATGTCCAGCCAAAGAAGCAGCCTTGCATTTTTAAAAAGGTGTCTCTGAGCTGCAGTAAATGAGTCAGAGCAATATCTAGACAGGCTCATGGCTTGTTGTAGCAACACCTATTAAATAAAACACATCAAATCATCACCACTGGCTGCTGGAGCTTCCCTGGCCAGCAGCTCTGAGACAATGGACAGAACAGTGCTCACTGCAAGTCACCCTGAGCAAGCCACCAGCACTCTCAGGTGGAAAATGGGAATATTTCCTGGGAGGGAAGGCTGATGACTTGAAAAAGCTGAAAAAGCTGCAGAGAGAAGCTTTTATAAGCAGCCAAACCAATAAGACCTGATGGTTCCTACAATCAGCCTCTTGTGGATGGATTCCCTGGGGCCTATTGTGGCTCAGCTCACACTGCAGCCTTCCCCTAGGAAAAGGGAATTTATGCCTCCCCTGTTCTGCTTGAACTTGTAGGTATCAAATACCTGTGAGACCTCTGCATGTCTGTCAAGTGCAGCCAAAGCTGGCTGACAGGCTCTGAAGTTACAGAGGAGGGTCCCAGACTGATGTGGTGACAGCAGACCCCACAAGCACCCAGTCCCCAGCTGGATCCACAGGGACAGGGTGGGCACCACCCCCTGAGCTGAGCCAGGTCAGCACTGACCTTCTGCTGGGAACTGATGGTGCCAGAGGGGCCAAGGCTTACACCTGCCCTGCAGAAATCTGGTTAGTAAATTGCCAGCAGGGACTGTTCTCTGATACACTGAGATCTGAACATCCCCCTGACTCTCAGCTCTGGGAGCAGCTGAGGATCCCAGCCCAGGGGTCCCACAGCCCTGTCAGCCCCACAGAGGATGTTTGGCAGTGGGATGAATCCCACCCCCCTCCTCATTAGGGCTCTATGGGTGTCAGCAGGTTCTAATTGTCCTGACCCACCTCCTTGGGTCCCCACCCACACCCTGGCTGCTCTGGGAGCTGCATTTAAGGCCAGACCTTGCCCCCTCCCTGACCTATAGGGCCTGTGTCCTGGGTCTGGTGTCCTTTCTGGGGGAACTGCCTCATTGCTCTGGATCTGCCTGGCTGACCCTGCTCATGTCACTGGACCCCTCTGCCCTTCCTGTTCAGGAACTGGGGGGCTGCATCATTCCAGAAGCTGATATCCTGGAGTGCCTGAGCAGGTAAGAGAAGGAGAAACAAAGGGGTGGAGGAAAAATGCAAGTCCAACTTTACCCAGCCCTCAGATACCCTCTTCTTCCCTTAATTTATGTGCAAGAACTCTGGATGCACTGGGAAAATGGCTTCTGGACAAAGCTGCTGCCAGAGGAGGGAGGCAAAAAGGCTAATTAGTATCAAAGCTTGTCATCTCAAGTAAGAGAGCTACTGTGTCAATCAAATTTAGGAAAATTAGGTTGTGAAAGAAGAAATTAAGGCTGGATTTTTATAGTGTACTCTGCTTTCTACTTGAGGTGGCTGAGTGGGAGGGAGTGTCAGGACAGCCACACATCTTGTTAGGAAATGAATTAATGATGTGAATGTTTCTGGTAAAGAGGATGGCATGAACAACACCAGACAGATAATCTGGAGTGCAGGGCACTGCAGCATCTCCCCACGCAGCAGGAATTATTATGAATTTTGCCACTTCTATGAGGAATTTGGCCAGGAGTTTTGCCCTCAGCTCCTTCTACAGCAGATGAAGAGGAGCACTGCTGGCAGGTCACTGTGGAGGCTCTGGCAGAGGCTCTCTGAGGAACCTTTTCAGGCTGGAAGCCAGTTCTAAAACTGCCAGGATTGCAACCTGGTTCCTTTCCTCCAAGGTCAGGTTAAAAGCTTCCCAGCCAGAGTAAATGGGATGAATCCAGGCCACACCATTCCCCCCTGCTCTTAGTCCATGCACTGTGCTGCTGCTCCTTCCCTCTCTCCTGCTGACTGAGCACAGGGAGAGCCTCATCCCACCAGTCTCCTGTCCCTGCCTGTGTATGGTAAGATCCAGACTGGGATGGTCACCTTGGGCTTGTGAACCCACAAACACCAGGGTACAGGCTGGCCAGGGCTCCCATCAGGACCAGTGACTGTGATTTGCCTCCAGGCACAGATTTTGGGGCATCCTGACTGTGGTGACTGCCTTCTGAGACAGTGCAAGAAGTGGCAGAATTGTTCCCTGGGGGTGGAGACCCAGCAGCCCCGGCTGGCAGGTCAGGGCCTGTTAAGCCAGGGTGTGGTGCAGGGATCACTTACAAAGGCCTGGTCAATGTCCTTCCTGATATCTGCCACTATCTGGGCATTGTCCCCACGGGCCAGGATGGCATCCAGGGAGTGCTGCTGGATGGGCTCCAGCAGGCGGGCGGGGTGGCCCAGCCGCAGGATGCGGGTGCTGCGGGTGCTGTGGGTGCTGTGGGTGCTGCGGGTGCTGTGGGTGCTGTGGGCTGCCAGCCTCTCCACCAGGTTATCCACTGCCACGTTAGAAGGGGCACAGCACAGGACCTGCAGGAGGAGAGAAACCCAAGGATTGTTACTGCCCAGGGCAGCAAAACGCTGGAGCAACAGTGTCCAAGCAGGAAGAGAGCCAGAGGGAGGGAAACCAAGGTGGGCAACGAACCTCTGAGCCCTCAGGCACCAAAGGAAATCCTCACCCTGCTGCAGGGTCTTCAGTAAGCAGTGAGCCTGAGCTCTGAAGCTGCTTTCTGCACCTCCTTCAGGGCCCAGGCTCTGCAGTGTAGCAGAGGAACCCCAGGCTAAGCCCAGCTGCTCCCTGTCACCAGGCTCCTGGCACTCACTTTCAGGCCTTGCTGCACAGCTTGCAGGATGATCTCCACCAGGGTCGTGGTCTTCCCAGTGCCAGGGGGCCCGTGGACAATGGCAAGCTCCCTCTGGGCCAGGCAGAAGGAGACAGCCTCCTGCTGGGACACATCCAGGGAGTCGTTGTACAGCTTCAGTGGCTCTGGGGAGACAGCAGGAGAGTCACTGGGACCTCAGCCTTAACTCAGGGGCTCAGTGAGCAGCACAAGTGCACAGACACAAATTAAGCCCCGAGTAGCTGGCACAAATTCAGCTGATCATGAGGATAACTTTCTTGGGGAGGATGGCACGTTGTGTACCACCCAGCTGGCTAAAAAAGCCCAGGTTAGCAACAGGATTGTTCTGAAACACACACATGTGGGATCTCCTGGGTGTGGAGGCTGCTCTGGATTTATTTTAGAGGTGAGCCAGCACATTTAGTGAGCCTGCAATAGGAGAAGGGGAGGAAGTAATTGATATCACAAAAAAAAAAAAAAAAAAAAAAAAAAATCACTCCTTCCAGTTCACAACCTCAACACAGCACCAGTGAAAAAAGACCAGGAAAAACTACTGCCTCTGTGATCTTAAAAGAGCAGTCCTGTGTTTTTATAACAATCCCTGAAAAGGAAGAAGGATACAAACCAGCAATAGAAATGATGAAAACTAAAATTAGTTGGGGCTTTAAAGATCAGAAAGGAAAAGAATGTGGAAGTTGCACTACAAGACAATTGGTTTCACTGCAGAAGACAGAGTCCTCCAAAGCTGCTTTTTACCTCCCAGATTTATCTAATTTAAACCCATATTTATTCTTATCTCCCATAATCCTGCTGCTAATCTCCTTGTTCATTATGGAAGTTAATTACAGCAAAGATGATGACTCATTACACTGAGGTTTACTGAAAATAATGTTCCCATAAAAGCTTACATAAGGCAAATCTCTGGGCATCATTCCCTGCTGGGCATCATGTGTTTTATCCCTCCCTTTGCATGAAGGGCTTGATAAAAAAGCACTGGAAGTTTTGGGGTGTTTTTTTCCTGGTTTTAGGCAGGCTAACTTGTGTGTAACAACTTAATGCTCCCATGTAGTCAACTGCTGGCACAGACTTTTGAAGCAGCACAACCAAAGGGGGTGTCTGTGTTAAATGACATCTGCTAAAGATGCTTGGTGAGGAAGAGAGAGCAGGGTAAGAGGTGTTTTTCCCTGTTAAGCTGCCTCTTGCCTTAGACATCATTTTTGAATTAGTGTGCTGCCGACCAGGAGAAGATCAGGCAGCATCCCATGGGCTGGGGAAGAAGGGAGAACAGCCAAAAAAACTGGAAGGCATTTCCCACCACGAGGAACAGCCGGGACGTAGGAGTCATTGATGTTTCCTCCTCGCCCAGGGGATGAGCTCAGAGCCAGGCTTCTCCACACCCCCCTCCCTGCAGCAGACACTGCCCAAGCTGCCACCGTGTGGGCAGGTTGGGAAATGTGTCTGTCCTCTGGGCTGGGGGAGGAGGAGGAGGAGAAGGAAGGCAGAGCCCCTGAGGGGATGCTGTGGCTTCTCCTTGCCCCTCTCCAGGGGATGCTGTGGGCTCCAGGAGGGTTCACCTGAGGAAATGCAGTCTGTGCACCCCAGCAGGGCTCTTGGATTTATAAGTACACACAAAAATATCTGCTGGATAGGCAGAAGGACTTGCAGAGCTGCTTCCAAATGACAGGCCTGTTAACCCAGCTCTGCAGTGCTGCCCCCTGATCTGTGGAGAGGAGGAGTGTAAATCTGCAGGGTGGGTCTGATGGTGGTCAGGGAACTCAGCCCTTGGTATGAAACCTGATCTAGGAGTCTACCACTGGAAAAAAAATATAAAATCAACCATCAAGGTTGGTCTGCCAAAAGCATTTGCACAGCGACTTTTCTGCACTTGAGGTGAAGAAGTGGGTTGGAGGGTGACAGCCAGCTCCAGGGAGGGGTCTTTGCACCAAACAGAGGTGGGAACAGTGCTCAGGTTGCCCAGAGCTGGAGACCTCTTGCTTCTCAGTGTCTGTTCCTCCTCATCAGTCTGCACAGGCACCAAGAGCAAACCTGTCCCTGTCCCACCCCTCTGCAGCACAACCTGACTGCAGCCCAGCACTGTGGGACAGCATCCAGGGGGTAATCACACCCGATTCTTCCAGACCAGGAGCTGGCAGCCGTGAGTGACCTGCACAGGTTGTTGTGCCTGTGACAAGGCACCCCTGGAGTGCTGGAGGGGAAGGGAAGTGTCTGCTCCTCGAGGAGCAGAGCGGTGCTGGCCTCTGCTGGCAGCAGAGCCTCTCCAGATCCACCACAGCTTGGTCATGGGAGGAGATCCTGTGCCATGGAGGAGGAGCTGCAGCTTTCTGGTTGGGGAGAAGGGAGCTGTGGAGTCAGAAGGTCCATGGGAGGCTGTTCCACCCTGCCAGAGCCTTTTGCTCTTCCCAGGTGAGATCCTGCCCTCTCCTCTTGCATCCCCTCTGTCTGTCTAACGTGGCCAAATGGTTCTGTCTGTCAGTGTTCTCACTGCTGGGGAGATGTGAAATTCATCTCTGGGCTTGGCTCAGCCCATCTGAGCCATTTGGTGAGAAGGAATTTGTCTTTGTTACAGGGCAGTAACAGAGGGGCAGTGCTGCAACCACAAGGGGAAAAGCAGAGTTGAACCTGCTAAAAAGTGAGTCCATTAAAATTTAATTCTTGTAATCTTCTAATTCTAGAAGATTAAAAACCTGAGTGCACTGAAGTCTCCAGGTAGCCCTTCACCTAAATGCAGGGCTCAGCCCTCTGGAGCTGAGACTCACACCAACACATTCTTTGGCAGTGGTACTTGGTGTCAGAAGCCACCACCCTCCTAACCGTGCAGGGACAGAGCAGAGCCCTTCTTCTGTGGGCAGAAAGCTTCAGGCTTCATGACTGCTCTGGAGAGACAAGATTTCCCCCTTTTCTCCACAATAACTTCCCGTATCTCTGCTTAAAACCAGCACGAGAGGAGTAGCACTCCTTCTGCTCCCACCCACCCAACTCTGAGCATCATGCACCAGGGCAGACTGAACCCAGGAGCAGCCTCAGTGTCCTTGGCTGGGAAGGCCCTGGGGCTCTGACCCTAAAGGTACAGAAAATTTCTCTAGAAATCCTTACTTGTGTCACTGGCTGGGCTGGGAGCAGAATTGAAGAAGAGGACATCAATGAGCCTGGCAGCTGGGCCAGCGTGGTACCCCTGGAGTGTGTGCAAAGCTCTGCCAAAGAAGCAAAGAGGAGAGTTACAAACACAGCTGGGATTCCTCTGGGGATTCCTCTGCACCTCAGGGCTCACTGGCAGGAGACTTTGGCCATAGCTTCAACTTTTCCAAAGCTGAGAAGTGTTATTTCACACCAGACAGGCCCTGAGTGCTGCACCCCCTGATCCCCACCCACACATCCCTCAGACTGCTCAGACCTCCAGGCCCTGCTGGCACTCCAGGTTGATATGGTCAGAGCCTGTGCTGAGCCCTTCCAGCACATCAGTTCAGGCAAGAGTTGCCCCCTTCTCCTTCCAAGATGGAAAAGGCTCTGCACAGAATCCAGACAGTGCCAGAGATGACAAAACGGGGGACAAAAATGTGCTGCTGAGTGTGGAATGAGGGGTGGGAGAGGGAAGAGCAGGACCATTGCAGGCAGATCCATTCAGGCTGTTGTGAGGCTGCAGTGTAGCAGATCCAGATGAGGTATCTCAGCCTGGGTGCCCTCAGCAGGCAGCAGAAAAGGAAAAATGCATCCAAAAAGATGGATCCCTCCCCTGTGTGGAGATGCCACAGCAGTCAGGGATGAGACAGGAAAGGAGAGGAGCCAGGCCTTCTGAAAACTGAGCTCTGGCTCTGAAGAGCCTTTCCAGAATAATGTTGGTGATTTCCAGCAGGCTTTGGTATCCCTGGGGGGCTGGCAGCCCCCTGGCACTTACTTCCTCATCCTGTTGTAGGTGACATCGTTGGCCAACTTCAGGAGGCGGTAGGAGCCCTCAGGGTCCAGGCTGGGAAGGCCCTCCTGGGACTCCTCAAAGGCCACAGTCACAGCTCTGGGGGTGACACCTGTAATGACACCACTGGAGAGAGGGTCCCCCTGGCCAGCAGAGTCGTAAAGGCCCACGATGTCCCCTGCAGAGAGGAGTTTGGAGAGAGAGCAGGAATCAGAGCAAAGGTTTTGGCAAAGCAGCTCTTTCTGGGGAGAGCAGTGTCCTCCCAGGTGACTGCTGGGCACCCATCAGCAGAGCAGAGACTCTTCCAGTCCTGCTGTCACTGTCAGGTGACAAAGGAGTGGAACCCCATGGTATGGTGGTGCAATGGAGACTTCCAGCAGGATGTCTGACTGAGTTTGTAACCTGGCTGGGCAGTCACGCTTGTTGAGGGTTAAACTTCAGATTTACAAAGTGCAGGAACCTCTCCTCCCTCAGGTCCCTCAGCTCCAGCCATGTTTTCATGGAAGTCAGGGCAGAGATACCAGTGACAAGGGCACTGGTGCTGGGTCTGTGTTCATCCATACCTTTATTTCCAACAGAAACCCCACCATGCCCACTGCTAAAGCACCTATTTCACTGCTTCCTTGTCCAAAACAGCAGTGCAGGGAAGGGAGGAAACACGGTAATGTGGGAAGGAAAAAAAATAATCCATTTTGCAACTAAAAAGTGACAAAAGCTCCTTACTGACTGCCACAAATGTTTCACCTTGTGAAAACAGTGCCAAAAATCTGTAATGACCAGGGCTTTGTTTTTACAGTTCCAGGAGGAGGAACACCAGCTCTGACCACTGGTGCCACATAAGAGCCAAGGGACAAAGAGGCTGCTTCTCCCTAGACCCATCCCCTCCCCAGGAAGCCTTCTCCATTTCTTCCATCCGTTTCCAAAGGGCAGAGGGAGAGGACACTGCTCAGCTCTTGACCTGCTTTGTGTGGAGAGGAGCAGCACTCACCAGGCCCGAAGCTGTTGTAGGGCAGCTCAGTGTCTGGGGGGTGTTTCCTGGGCTGGAAGGTGACGAGCAGGCGGCCGTAGAGCCCTGTCCTGTGGGAAGCAGCCCGGAGATGGAGCAGACAGAGCCCACGGCGCTGCAGCTCCCGCAGGGACACACTCTGCTGCCAGGTCCTGAAAAACACAGACACAAAGACACAGTGACAGGCACAGACAGACACAGACAGACACAGACATCAGCTCCGGGACACCCCCGGGGTAGGGAAGGATGCTGGGGCTACAGTGGGTTTGTCCCAGGCTGGCTCGGGGGGGTCTGTGGGGTTTTTATCCCCGAGCCCCGGGTTTGCTCTCCTCAGGCCTCCTTCCTGCCTGGTCTCCTGGTCTGCAGGGACAGGAGGTGTCAGGGGACAGCAGGCTGTGTGGGGACAGACAGCCCCGTCCTGGGGCCTTGGGCTGTGCTTGGTAACACAGGAGCTGTGTGTCCTGCAGGTGACAGCACGTGTCCTCCAGGTGACACCGGGGTTTCCCTTGGGGGACAGAGCAAATCCTGGGAACAGGAGCCACCAGGGTTCTCCTCAGGGGACAGCAGACCCTATGGAGGTGATACCAGGGCTCCCCTCAGGTGATACCGGGGTTCTCCTCAGGGTCCAGCAGGCCCTATGGGTGCCGCAGCCTCCCCTCAGGTGCCACCATTCCCCTCCAGCCCAGTGCCTCGGGCCGCTCCCCGCAGGCTCCCCCGAGCCCGGTACCTGCTCTGGGCGAGCTCTGCCTCCCGCTCCTCCCGCAGCAGCCGCAGCTGCCGCTCCGCCGCCTCCGCCGCCATCTTCCCGCCCCCTGCGCTTCCGCTTCCCTGTCAGGAGGCAGCGCCATGGCGGGGGCCCGGGCCAGGGCTGCAGGTCAGGAGGGACGGGACCGGGTCAGGGGATCCCGGCAGCGGGAGCCCCGTCCCTGGGAGGGAGTGAGAGGGGGGAGTTTTTGTTCGGGGTGCTGAGGGACATGGGTTGGTGATGACCTGGGCAGTGCGGGGTTAGAGCTTGGAGCTGGTGACCTGGAAGGGGTTTTTCAGTTAAAATCATTGCAGGATGCTGGGACCCGGGTCTCTGCCAGCCTGGGGGCAGCCGCAGAGGTGTGGAGGGGGGGAGGAAGAAATGGGAACCAGAAGGAGCATGACCTGCACCCCCATTGGCTGCACCCCTATACCCTTCACCCCCATTGCCTGCACCCCCATTTTCTGCCCTTCTCCAGCTGTCTGGGCACAGCCTGGGGGTTCCCAGGACACCCCCCCTCCCGCTCTCTGGTCCCTGTGGGAGCAGGCGGGGGGCTCAGGGTGGGTGAGTGGGGTGTCTGTCACCTCGGTGTCCCTTAACCGAGCAGGTTGTACCCCAAAGGGCAGTGTTACCCCAGAGCCAGCCCAGGGGAACCCCTCAGCACTGCCTTCCCCTCTGCTGCTCCCTGGGCAGGCACAGCCCCTTCCTGCAGAGAGCTGCAGATGGGCTCAAGGGGTAATTTCAGTTGTGGTAAAGCCCTTGTTCTGTGAAGGTTCGTGTTTGTCACTCTGAAAAGCACAAATGCAATTTTCTGATTCCCACATTCTGTGGGAAAAGGTGTTTGGGATGGTGAGAGCCCAGGCACAGGGCATGAAAAGCAAATTCTCCCAGTTTCTGTGTCACTGGGAGGTGCTGGTGTGGTGCTCTCACACTGAGAGCTGTGCCAAGCTCAGGAGAAATTAGAGAGAATCTTGGAGTAACTTCTCCATTCCCCTCTGCAGAGGGCTGGAAGGGTCCTACCCCTGCCTTGTAGCTCATTTCCTCCCCTCTGCCTTTCCCAGCCAGTACAAAGCCCTCCCAGGGACTGGAAGCCCTGGGGGTTGCTGTTTGTGTTTAACTCTCCTTCCTTTCTCTCTTTCAGCCCTCTTGCTTTCCTCTGTGGTCCGGCACCAGAGCTCCCAGAGCACCTCCCCGCAGCAAGGGTAATGTTGGGCCACTTTCTGCTTTGCTTTTCCCCCCAGGGAATGCTCTCCTTCCCCAGGAAGGGGAGAGGTTTGGCACAGCTCTGGGTTGCTTCCCAGTAAGTTTTGGACTCACTGCCCCCTCTCAGCTACCTAAGCCGGAGGGAAGCTCTGTTGGTTTGTGTAATTAAGCAAATAATTAGAGATGGGTAATTAGATCCTGGGCTCAGTCTGTGGTAGGCAGCAGGGAAGTCACTCAAGTAGGGATGTGGCAAACTCCTCAGCTGCAGGAAGGGCTTCAGCTGCCCCTCATCCTTCGAGGCATGGACAGTCTGCTCCCAGGCCAGGCTCATCTCCCACCTGGAGTCTGAGACCTGATAAACACTGGATGCTGATAAGTACTGGGCACCTGACAACTCCAGAACTGTCCCTGCAGTCCCTGTACAATGTGACTTAACAGCCCCAGCACCACAGCACCCCGAGCCAGGCACCTTCAGGCTCCAACTCCTGTTCCCCCAGTGGGAAACCAGTTTCTCCTCCAACTCCTTTTACCTTTTTTGCTCTCTCCATGTTTTACATCTCTTGACAGTACCCATTTGCTACAAGTGCATTTCACCTTCTTATTCACAGGCTTGTTGCCAAAACATCTCTGACCTCACCTCCTTGGCCTGAAGTGAAGCTCCCAGATCCAGCAGAAGAAGCCAAGTATCATGCAGGTAAAGTGACAGCCAGTCCTCCAGCACTGCCATGGCTGGCCTGGCTGAGCATTAGTACAGTTTTTGGAGCTGGTTTCTGTTCTTGGCATTTTTGTCTCAATTCTGGCCTGTGTTAGTGTCACTGGGGCTGTGACAGAGCTGCAGGGGTGTGACACAAGGCAGAGAGCAGCTGGGAAGGGACAGGGCAGGAGTGAGAACCTTCTTGTCCCCACATCTATCCAGGGACATTGAGTGCAGGCATTGAGGTTCCTGTAGGTGTTCCCCTGGCATCCTCCTGGCTTGGCCTGGCTGGAATGTGTCAGTGTCCCCCCTGGGACTGGGCAGAACTCCCCCTGGCAGGTGGGATGTGACAGTGAAATACCCAAAGGTGATGTGCTGAGCTCATCCCACCCAGGGGGCTGTTGGCACCCAGCACTGGTGGTGGGGAGACTGGGATGGAGTGGGGTGGGGTGTGCTGGGATGGGATGGGGTGGGGTGGGGTGTGCTGGGATGGGATGGGGTGGGGTGTTCTCAGGACCAGGCAGCACCCATCTCCCATCCCCAGGGTGTGGGTGTCTCCTGCAGCTGCTGTGGTGGTGGCAATGAGCAGTGAGGGCTTCAGGAGGGCCCTGAGCTCGGATGGCCACTGCCAGCCAGCCACACTGCTGCCCTGTGTCAGACACCTCTGCTGGAGGTGGGGGAGACCTGAAAGGGGCAAAGGAGAGGAGTTCTGCAGGGGAGAGGAGAAAGCTGGGCTGTGTCCCCCTCAGTGCAGCCCCTCCTCTGGCTGAGGGGTGTTCATGGCTGTGCTCCAGCTCTGGTCTCTGCCTGCTTTCCATCCTGCTCTTTGTCTCCCTTGTGCCCCGGGGTTCCTGAGGTGACAGACAATGTTCTGCCCCAGCAGTGAACCCTCAGCTGCTCAGTGGGATCTGATGGAGCCCTGGTGTGAGCCAGGGTCCCATCTGAAGCCCCTGATGGCTCCCCTGGGGGCTGCTCTGATTTCCGTGCTGTGTAACCTCCTGCTGGTGATGAGCTTGGATCCTTCTGCCCTGGCTGTGCTTCTGCAAGGCAGGGAGCAGCCAGAGCCCTCCCCTGCTGCCTGAGGGAACAGCCAGGGATATTTTGGGAAGGGTCACTCCAGGGGGTGCTGAGAGAGGAACCATGCTGGCCCGCAGATGGTAAAATCACTTCTTGATGTTTCCTGAGATGGGAGGTGTTGGGAAGAGCTGTCCACAGCTCAAGGATGGTGAGGAAAATGTCCCTGGTTTGAGTTATAAAAAGACTGAGGAGGAAGCCCCAGGGGGAGGAAGGTGAAATTGGAGAAGGAAATGAACCTTGTCAGAGTGTGGCTCTGCTGGGGGCTTGGCTGAGGGAAAATTGTAGGATAGCAATTAGAAATTTGGGGTTTGAAATGTTGACCACAGCCTAGGGATGGACCTGGGTCAGCAGCTCAGAGCCAGAAGAAATTCCTTGTGCCCGTTGTGTACAAAAAGAAGCAGGGATTCTAATTTTTCTCTGGACTTTCTCTGGCTGACCACTGTGAATCAGAGAGAGGAATACACAGTGGGGGTTTTCTTCTGGGACAGCAGTTCCAGCAACACAGAAGCTGAACTCTTCATCCTGGTGGGAACTGCAGCAACTACTGCCTTGCAAATCAGTTCTGTTCTTACCACAACCTTTAGCAGTTTGTGTCTGCTGAGTTGAAACTTGGAGGCTTCCAGGCTGTTCCTGTAAGGGCTGGTTTGGTTTGACCAACTGCTGAATTCTTCTCTGTCCCAAAGGCACGTTGGTTTGTTTACATTCCAAGAAAAAAAAAAAATGATTCAGCTACTTTTGAGGACAATGAAGAAAAATCTGCTTTTCCAGTTACAGAAAAGAAGTTGCTCCTTTCCTGAGCAGCTCAAAAGGCTGGAAAGCTGCTGCTTGGCAGTGGAGTGCTGCTCATTAAGCAGAACCTTTTGATGTGCCCAGAAAAATTGTCTCTGGGTTCAGTTCCTGCTCCCTCCCTGCTGTCTGCCCACAGAAGTGGTACAGAAGGTGAAGGAGCTGATCGCAGCGGGGCGGTACGGGAGGCTCTTTGCTGTGGTCCACTTTGCCAGCAAGCAGTGGAAAATCACCAGTGAGGATCTGATCATGATGGACAACGTCCTGGAGGCGGAGTGTGGAGACCGCATCCGGATGGAAAAGGTGGGTGCCAGGCTGCTGCCCTGCCCCTGGGGCCAGAGCAGAGGCAAAACCCACAGCCAACCCCACAGCCAGGCTGTAAGGAGAAGAGCTCCTGGTGGATCTCCTCTTGCTCCTCTTTGCTTTGCTGTAGTTCTGCTCCACCTTCAGTTCCTCTGCTGGTGACAATATTAATGTGATTTCTGTCGAGCAGGGCTGGGGTGAGTCATGGCATGCTGCAGGAGGAGGCACATTCCTCTTGTGCTAACTTCATCCAAAAGAAAAAAAAATAAAATAAATGAGAGCTGTTGTTTCTAGAGGCAGCAGCTGAAGCCTGTGGTTACCTTGAGGCTCCAAAACCAAAATCCTTGCAGTCCCCCCCAGGGGACTGTCACTGCTCGGAGCTGCACCAGATCCTTGTTAGGATGAGTGGGTTGGTGGAGGGAGAGGGCACAGGGGAGAGCTGCCAAGGTGGAGTTTGGTATCTTTATCCTTAGCCCTGGCTAACTGGCAGGAACTTGCAGAGACTTGTTAATCCAGAGCTTAGGTGTAGGATGATGAAGGGGGATCCTGTTGGCTGTCAGAGCCAGGCAGGTTTGCTGCTCCTCCCGTGCTCTCAGCTCCAGTTTTGAGGCTTCTCTGCAGCTGTGTCCTCCATCCTCATGCTCAACAAAGAGAGGATCTTCATGGGGCAACCAGCTAGGAATACAGAGGCCTAGATGGGAGTGGAGAAGGTGAAAAACTTCCTAACCACCTTTGGGGATTTCACAGTCAGAACCCAAAGTCAGGCCCCTGGTGACCAGAGAGAGTGCCTGGAGCTGCTGCCATGCAGGTAGTGTGGGGAAGGGAGGCTGTGGGAATTGCTGCCTCCCCACATCACAACCTCTCTTCCTGCCTGCTCCTTGCCATGTCCAGATGTCCATTTCTTTATTGCTCACCTCGAGGCCTCAGGGAGGAGAAGGAGGAAAGCATTTCTGTACCAGGATACAGAGCAGTTGCTATAAAAATTTATGATTTTAGGAGCTACCACTCGCTCAGATCCCACGCAAGGCTTGTTATTCTTCTCCCCTGTATTGCTCCTCATCTCTTTTGCAACTGTTGGTGAGGCAGAACAGAAGGGTTCAGTGTGTTCTGATCAACAGGGAGATATTTGCAGAGGACGTTTCAGTAGGGTACACTCCTGCAAGAGCCCAGTTCATGAATCTGTTCCTTGCCTGTTGGCTGCCTCTCCCCACCATCCCTCTCTGGTGCCAGTGTCAAGTCTGACATGTGTAAAGGCCCATTTTTAAGCTGTTTTGGCTCCTCTATGGTGACTGCAGAATTGGGAAGATACTGCTTGCATTCCTGCTGGGATGATGAGGCAGTGATTTATGTCTGATTTATTTTCCACAGGTTCTGCTGGTTGGTGCTGACGACTTCACACTTATTGGGAGGCCGCTCCTGGGGTAAGACAGCTCTCACGGGAATTACCTTCCAGGCAGGTCTTGTACTTAATTGCAGCTTCAGGGCTCCTGCAGTCCCTGAAACTGAAGAAAAACCCAAATTTATCAGCAGTAGCTTTTTTCCCCAGCCCTGTGGCTTTTGGAAGAGTCACCAATAAAACCAGGTCTTCAGCCTCTGCTGACTCCAGCCATCACCACAGTGATGTGGGTGACTGTAGGACAGTCACCTCTGTTGGGGGTGGGTCTTTCTCTCATGGTAGAAGCCTTCCACAAGCCAGCAGTAAATCTTGCTCTTCAGCATCTTACCCTGATTGTGATGATAGCCACCTTGGAATAACCCAGCAGTCCTTCCCTGTCACTGGGCAGTTTCACTTGGGTTGTTTTAACCCCTTTCCTTTTGCCCTTGCCTTAACCCATCAGTCCTTAATCTTGTAGAGTCCCCAGTTTTCCCTTCCTCCAGTCACATGGTCCAGTGGTCACAGAAGAGGGGAGGAGGCACCATCTCCATCCCAGTGCTGTAGGACCTGCTCTGCACCTGGTTCTTCTGCCTTTGCTTTTCCAGAAGCCTGATGTGGGGATCAGGTGGCAACTGCTGAGCTCCCAGCAAGGGCAGGAGCTGCAGTTTTCCCCTGGACAGGAGGTTTTGGTGATAAAACCCAAGTCGAAAGTGGTGAGAGTATTTGGAAGCCCTGGCTGTGGGCTGAACCACACGTTTGGGTCTCAGCTCAAATTGCAGCAGTTCTGGCAGAGGATGGTCAGATAAGGAGGAGCTTCTGTACAACTGAGCATTATTTCTTGGTGGCTTGGTAGGTTCAAGTTAGAAATATCATGTGTTTTCAGGTGGGTTTCACTTCTGAGTGGGGGGTTGTTAGTGTTTAAGGAGTTGGTTGTGAAGTGCTTGCAGAGTTGATGAAGCAATTTCAGTGGCCCTGTTGGGAAGTGCCTCAGGTTCCCCGTGGTGGGGAACTGGCAGTCCTTCCAGCAGTGCTGCAGAGTTGGAACAGCAGAGCACTGGGAGTCTGGGAGATGCTGCCAGACATATTGCACTTGTGGAAGATTTCAGAAAGGGGGAATCTCATTATTAGGACCAGAAATGTCATTTTGCAGACACTAAGAGCCTGTCTGTCCTTCCCCTGGCCCTGGGGGGTTTTTGCACCTCCCAGTTGGTGTGCTGGGCTTGGCTGGTGAGACCCAGGAGCTCTGGGGAAGGAGGAGAACCATCTGTGTGGTTCCTGCAGGTGCTCCAAGTGTGAGGAGAGCCCTGGCAGGTGCTTGAAGCTGACCAGACTGCACATCTGCCAGTGTCAGCCTGAACTCTGGCAGAGGAGGAGGAGGCTGAGCAGGCAGGGAGGAAGGCTGCTGGGAGGTGCCATCCTCCCTCCCCTGCCATAGGGAAACCTCCTGAGTCCCCAGCTCTGCTGCACGTGCTGAGGAAAGGAAAGCAGGGCCCAGTGGGGACTGAAATTCTTTCAGATGGTTCCCAGTTGTGCCTAAACCACAGAGGTTTGGGGCTGGATGGGAACACAGGCAGGCTTGGTTTTCTGTTGTTTTAAAAATAAACTCCTCAAATGCTTGGAGCAGCCTCTGTGTAAGACTTTTCCTTACAGCTGCACTCCCTGCTCAGGCTTGGGGGTGGGTGGGAGCTTGTCCAGGTTTGTGCAGATGGTCATGTTTGACTTTGCTGTAGCAGTCAGATACCTCCCAAGATGACACTTCTCTAAAAACCTTAAAAAACAACAGTGCAACAAAACATATCTGCGTGGCAGAGGCTATTCTGGGAACGTCTTGCTGGCTTCTGCTCTGGAATCTCTTGGGGTTTGTGTTTGCTCAAGCTCGTGGCTCTCTGGTGGATGGGCAGGAGGGCAGCAGGCAGCATGCAGCTGTGCTTTGGGTAGCTGTGTAGCACAGAAATTCCACTTTTTTGAGCTGTGGTCACAGCCCAGGGCATTGCAGGTTTGTGTTGCAGGCCATTGCTGAGTGCCCTCAGCTGTGTCAGACCTGAGGGGAAGGAATGGTGCCTCTGTGAGAAAGCTGAGCTTATTCTAGACAGAGAGCAGCTCCTGGGGGGCTTCTTCCTGCAGGTGACCCTGATCTCTCTTGAGATACCCCCCCAACTGCCACCTTGGACCTGTTCTGCTCCCAGCCAGCCTGGCTGGCACTCAGATACCTCGTGCAGGGAGCACTCTTGTCAGTGTGAAAGATAACCCCTGTGAATTGTGATCCCTGGGGGTTGTGGCCTGGATCTTGACACTGCTGCATGCCCCTAGCACTCAGCCCAGCTCAGGGCTTTGAGATTTCAGGGTTTTTCTTGCCTCCTGCAGGACTCTGATAGCTGTTGCTTTGTTGGGAAGCATTTTGCTGCTGGAAGCAGCAGGCCTGGCTGTGCCTGTCAGACTCTGGGAAATGTGTGACCCCCTTTTTATTTTTATGGGCATTCCAATCATACCTAAAACATTCAAACATTTGATAAAGTTGTTTTGGTTTTTTTTTTCCTCGGGCTCTCTTTTGCTGAGAACTTTTCTTATTCACTTGCACTTCAGCAGCAAGTTAGTTTCTGCTCTGCTTCAGCCTTCTTTCAACCAGCTGGTCCTGGAGCTTTGTCCCACAGGGAAGGATTCCCCGTGGCCTGCTTGCCTGCAACTGTGTTGTGCAGCATGAAGCCACATGGAGCCTCAGCAAGACCCTTAAAGCTTTTCTGGAGAGCACATCAGCACCCACCAGCAATGTGGGGGACACATCTACAGACCCAAAGCTCCCTGGGTGTTGCCCTGGGGGCTCCTATCTCTGGGCTGCATCTGGAGAACATCCCTCAGCTGGGCTGCCAGGGTTGCCCAGTGATCTCTTGGAATCTGGGTGATCTGAGTCTGTATTCTCCTGGAGAAGTCACTAAGTGCAGCTTAGATCAGATTGCTCCTCTGGACACCCCTCCCTCCCCACTCAAGGATGCAGTCTCCAAGAATACATGTATTGGACCTGGAGGGTAAACGTGGAGAGATGGTAAATGTCTCAGAGCCTTTGGCCTCCTGGTGACCTTGCTGGAACAGTTGGGCTGGATGGGCTTCCCCTCTGCCCCCCTTCACTGCAGACAGAGCTATCTGTCAGGAAAATGTTCTTTAAATGTCTTCCTGCAGGGAAACGAGCATGCTGATGAGCTTTTAATGGTGTTCTGCAGGGAGGCTGCACAAGGAGTGTCTCTTCCCCCTCCTCCCTAGTGGCTCTTGATTAAAACCATGCTTTCCAAAGGCTGGCTTTTGTCTGGAGAGACTTCTCTTCCCAGAGAGGAGCTGTGGTGCAGACAGGTAGCTGGTCCTCCTGCTTTCACACCACCTTGTTTTCCAGCTCTGGTGTTTCTCAGGGCTCTGTTTCTAACCATGGGGGGACTCCTTCCCTCAGAGAAGCCCTGGGTGGGCAGGAGCTGTGTTTGTCTCTTTTCACTGAGCCTTTGCCAGGACTTACTTGGGTGAGCAAGGGGAGAAGACTTCCTTCCAGCTGCCCATGGTACTCTCTATAAGGAGATTGGACCTCTGTGCTGACCAGTGTGACACAGGAGAAGGGGCCACGGGTGGGCTGAACCCAAACCATGAGCAGAGCAGGACACGAGAGTCTGCCAGGGGAATTTATCTCACTCTAATCCTACAAGTTCCTGCAGGTTCATCTTCCTGCTGCCTCCCTGCCTGTTTCTGATCTCATCCCTCACATGACAGAGGTGTTGCCCTGCAGACTGCCACATCACTTGGCTGCTCCACGTGCAGCACCTTCAGGTTTTTGTGTTTGCACCCCAAAGGCAAAACCCTGTCAGAGCTGCCTCCTTCCACTGTGACTCTGTGGGCCCTCTGGCTCTGGGCTCTGTAGGGCAGGACCTGTTATTTCTGTGTCGCTTTTCCCCGCTCACTGATAGGGGAAGGGTGTAAATCATTAAAAAGTGATGCTTTTAACATTTATGTTTAACGTTTTTAACATTATTTTAACGTTTATTTTTAAGGAAGGATCTGGTCCGTGTGGAGGCAACGGTGATCGAGAAGACGGAGTCGTGGCCAAAGCTGAACGTGCGCTTCTGGAAGAGGCACAACTATGAGAGGAGGAAAAGTAAGATGGAGACAGAACTTCCTTCCCTGCTTCTTTTGGTGCTGAATCCAGGAGGGGGATGTACCGTGACCCAGGGGCAGCTCCTGGGGAGGGAAACTCCCTCACTGTGTCCCCAGGACCCCTGGTGGCACAGCACCCCTTTCCCAGCACCGCCTGTGCCCACTCTGCTCAGAGCAGGGGGATGGTCCAGCACCCTTGCTGCAAAACACCTCACTGAAAAACAGTCTCCTGGCCAGAAAAGCACTCTTGTTCTCTTTCCAAAGCCTTAAATGTTGGCTCTGCAGTCACAGGTGTCAGCAAGCCTCAGCAGTATCCTGCAGCAGGCTTTTGGATTCCCAACCACTGCCCTGCTCAGCTGTGGCTGAGACAGAGGTCATTTGTGACTGGTTTTTTTAATGGAATGGACTAAAACTTTGACCAGGCTGACCAAGACCTCTTGTTCCTCCTATGGTGAAGGTGTGCAGGGTCCTGCTGAGGTGGCACCACCTGCAGCACACCCTTCCCAGGCTGGAGCTGAGCCAGCAGTGGTTGTTCCAGAGGTCTGCAGCAGTCTTGTGCTCTCATCTGATCTCTTTTTTTGTTTGTTTTCTTTTTTCTTTTCCAGTCATCACAAACCCACAGACTGTCCTTCGCATAAACACCATAGAAATTTTCCCCTGTTTGTCCTGATTGCCTGATGGGATGCTGCCTGGCTTAGGCTTATCACTGCTTCAGGCAAGTGTGGAAATAAACCTGCTGTATTGTGTGAAAGTTCTGGACATTTTGCTCTTGTCAGAAACGGAAAACTGTATGTACTTTTTTTTTTAAAACAAAAAAAATTTTGTTTTTTTAGACTATAGTTTTTTCCTTGATGGTGTTTATTTTTCAAGGGTTTTAAGCAGCCCAGGACCCTCTCCTGACAAATTCCTGCTGCTCCCTTCATGTGATTCCTGGCACTGTATGGCTTTGGGGAATGCCCTGGGGTACAGTGTGACCCACAGCACATGGGGTGGAAGAGCAGTGAAACAAGATGACTGTGGGATCCCAAATGTGCTCCCAGGTCATGCCAAGGGGTGAAAATCCTCCTTACAGGTTAGCAACAGGAGGGGCAGCTGAGAAATCACCCTCTTCAAGGTGAGCCAGGCCCCATTGCATGGCAGTAATTTGTCTGTGTGTATAATACCATCAAAACAACAGGGCAGTGGCTCAGGAGGGAGTTCATGCCTGCTGCACAGCCTTGGTGCTTGACCTGCTGGGTGTATTTTCACGTCTGGATCTTGGTGTTTTCTCTCCCCCTTGTCTGCAAGGGAAGCACACTCACTCACAGAGCAGCACGTGCAAGGCCACGTTCAGCAGGCTTGTTTGCTGCCTGGGCTCCTGCCTGTAGCAACAACCAGGAGGAGTTTCCTGGGGTAGCTATCAGCTTCCCTGCAGCTACCAGGAGCAGTGTCCCTGCTCCCCTCCCTCAGGAGTGCCTGGCTTCAAAGGAGCCAGGAGGAAAGTCCAGGCATGGGTGTCCCTGTGCATCCCTGCTGTGAGCCTTTCCTAAGACCAGGAGGATTTCCCACAGCCCAGAGGGAAGTGCCAGTTCTGAACACAGGGTCTTGTCCTGCCCTCCAAACCTCCCAAGTCCATGTAGACCTCCAGGAGGTCACTTGAGGAGCCATAAACACAGCTTGGTAGCTCAGCCTGTGTTGCAGCTTCAGCCAGAGGAGGATCCAAGCGTGCTGGGGTTAAGGCTGACTCATCTCTTCCTGCTTGGGGTGGTCTGGCACTGACAGCCCTTGGGAGATGCTGCTCCTTCTCTCCTGCCCCTGTGGGGAGGTTGGACACGGGGGGGTTGGACACACAGATGTTAAGCAGCTCATGGTAACCTGCAGGTAGGAACCTTTCCCTTTCTGCCTCCATCTGGAATGCAGCACATCCCCACCAGAAATCACCTCCCACCTCTTCCCCCCTCTGCCCGGAGGTGGCTCCTGGGACAGCAGAGCCCAGGGGCAGCGTGCTGCAGGCTGGCAGGGACGTCCCTCCCCTCACAAGCTGTTCCTGGTGGTGGTGCCAGCTGGAGCAGTTGGGCTGGAAACGTCCTGGTTCCCTCCCTGGTTCTGGAAGCCACAGAAGTGCTGAGGAAACGATATGGACGGCTTGGCTAGGAGGAGGAATTGTGCTTCCTGGGGATGGAAAAACACTTGAGAATAACCAGAGAGACTTCAAGGCTCGGAAAACAGGGGAAGAAGAGCCCAGTGTTGGTTCAAAAGAAAAAGCAAGTGGATGGGTAAAACTCTTCCCTTCAAAGAAAAGCCCTTGGGAGGTGTAATTCTAATCCAGGTGAGCTACTGCATGGTATTAGGGTGACTTCACAGCATTTTAGGGGAGAAAAATGCAGTAGGGAAAAATTCAACCAATACTGAGGTGTCCTGGGATTTGTTTTGAGAATGTTGTAATACCAAATCAGAGAAAAATATTCAGGTTTTAATCAAATGATGCATTCAGACAAGAAGGGATTATTTTTTGGCATTCTCTTCAGGGGAATTTAAAGTAAAAGCATTTTGTTGTTCAGTGGAAGCAGAAATCCCCAGTTCTTCTCTGGGGTGAAGTCTCCATTTGGCTTCTCATGGTGGGGGGGGGGTGGCTTGTGGTCCTCTTTCTGGCTGCTCACTGGGGTTTGCCATGTTTAAATAGTTTAAGACCAGAGATTCTCATCAAGCCAGGCTTTGCCTTGCTGGTTTTTTTTCCTCCTAATCACTGATTCCTGGTGGAAATTTACCCATTAGGACAAAGCACCTTGATGGGCAGCAAGTCAGGGCAGGGGGGAATCAGAGCGGAGTCTTTCAAGATGAGGCATCCACGTGGGCAAGATGAGAACCAGGGCTGAGCTCCTGCCAGGCAGCAGATCTGCATGTTTGTCTCCCCTAATCCCCTCTTGGTGCTCTGTCTAAATAAGGATTTGCTGCCTGGGGGGCTGGGGGCATCGCTCTGCTCTAAGTCAGACCCGAATTCCAGTGCCTGCTCCCTGCCCAGCGCCCTCAGCTGCCGCCTGCTCTGCTTTCCCTCTCCAGCTTTCGAAGAATGTCAGGAGGACTCTGCTCCTGTCCCTGGCAGAAGGATACCAGGCTTTGTCACACAGACCCTGCAGACCCCCAGGGCCCCCCTCACTGCCCCTCTCAGCTGAAGGGAGGTGTTTAACCAAGCCCTAACCCCATGGGCATCATCGCACAAGAGCCCTGGACCACAGCACCTGGGGATTCCTTTGTGGCTCCAGGTTTTTCTCTTCCCCTCCCCTCAGATCCAGATGCTGGTCTTGGAGTGGGGTTTCAATCATGAAATGGCTAAAGCTGCTCTTCTGAACCCTCCAGTGGGATGTGATGGGCACAGCTGCTCCAAAGTGCTCAGAGTTGGGTTTTACATCCTGACAAGAAGATGCCTGTTGTGATGGGAGGGGAAGCAGCCCAGGCTGGCCAGCCCACAGGACAGCTTCCTGCAGCACACATCCAGAGCTCTGTCTGGGCAAGTTTTCAACTACCTCCATGATGGGGTTCCTTTTCCTTCCCTTGGCAAGTTGTTCTGTGTTCTAAAATCAGCTTCCCAAGCCAAGCCGATCCTCGCAGTGTGAGGTTCTTCCTGCCACCAGGAGCCCTTATCCGGGCAGCCTAATGAGGTGTGATGGATGGGGGAAGCAGCAGCCTCCTTCTGGACAGGCCAGAGCTTCTGTGGGAAACCAAAAAGTGCAGGAAACTCTCTCCTTTTGGGACCCGAGGGGCAGCACAGGGATGGAGCAGCTGATCTTTGGATCTCGATCCATGCCCCGAGCTGCAAACCTTGGCCCTGTGGAGGCAGCAAGGCAGCTTGAACAGTTCTCCAGACATTCCCCCCGGGCTGGGGGTGGAAGGGAAGGGTTGTTCACGTGCCCCTCGGTGCTTTTTTTCTTCTCTGTCAGCTTTGGGAAGGCTCCTTGGGGCTCTGAGGTGGAGCCAGATTGATTTTCTCTGCGTTCTGGAACCGGCGCCTCAGCAGTTGGAAACGAGCAGCAGACAGAGAATGTCACACCAGGAAACCACCTCGGTTGGGTTTCTCTGGCTCTGGAGGGTTTCTGCTCTCTGGTGACCCATAAAACATCCTTCTCAGGTGGGAGAGGAAGGGAATGCTCCACCAGTGGGGCCATGGTGCCTCCTGGAGCAGCCATCTGGGTGTGGGGAAGGGCTGGAACTGCTGCTTTTCATCTCTTGTCTCTCTCCCTGTCCACAGGAACACAGGAGAGGTGACCAGGACCCGTGTCCCTCTCCTGGCTGCTGGGACAGCTGGGACAACCTCGGTGGGGCTGGGGCCAAGCTGGGCTTTGGGTTTGGTTGGAACAGAGCAATCCTGTGGAGCTGCTGGGGAAGGAGAGGGCCCTGGAGCCTGCCAGGGGTTTTTAACTGCTGGCTTTGCTCTAGCAGCCAAAAATGTGTTTCTTGACAGGGTGGTTCAGTTCTGTTCTTGGAGAGCATTCCCTGATGGCTCCAGCTGATGTTGGCTCTCCCGAGGTGTGCTGGCACCCGGCAGGGACAGGGATGCAGTCACTGGAGTGACAGTTCATGACAATTCATGTGACACGTGAGCTGGAAACACGGGTGCAACCCATGAGCCCATGATGGGCTGAGCATCGTGGGGCCAAGGCTTCTCCATACCTGGGTCATTTCTGAAAACTTGGGAGCCCAGGCTCCCAACTTGGTTTGGAATGGAGTTGGTTCCTGTGGAGGTCTCGGAGCATCCTGCACCTTCCCAGCACCCAGTGGAAAGAGAAGGGCCTGGCTGTTGTTGTCTGCCCTTTCTAAACAACAGCAAACACACCACCTCTCTCAGAAGCAGCAAAGTTCAATTTTTGGGGGGGAGTTCTCAAAGCAGGGAATTAGTGTGGAGCTTGCTGTGGCTGAGGTTGGAAAGGTCTTTAGAGGTCACTTGGTCTGGGGCTCCCGTGATTGAAGGCTAAAGCCTGAGGAGTTTTGTTTCTTCATCTGCTTTAGGACAGCATTTTATTTCTACTGGGCTGTTGTTTGCAGGGACATGATTCATGGGTGCCTTTGGCCTCTCTCCCAGTGCAGGCTCCACATCTTTAAAAAACATGCAAGTATGGAATAGCCTGACCACAAATATTTCAACAGAAACCAATATCTGTTCCACCTACTTCCATCTGGCTCCATCACAGGTGCCTCGTGCTGGAGGTGGCTTATTCAGCAATTGCAGATGATGAAGTCATGATTGCAGCTGTTAAAGTCACCTTGGCAGGAGGGTCTGCAGCAGTGTGGGCTTGTCTGGTGATCCCCAGGGCACTACAGTGCTCTTCAGCTCCTTGACTTAAGCTGAGGATGGAAAAGGAACAAAACAACACAAGTTCTGGTCTGGGTCAGTCTACTCCTACCCCTGTTCTGGAGATCATCAAACCCCCGTTGGAGGGAGAGAGGGAAGTAGGATGGGTGCCATTTCTCCTGCAAAGCCCTGCCATGGGCATCTCACCATCTCTGCCTGCCTGGATTTAAAGACCACTGAAGAGTTTTGGGTGGACTCTACTGAATGCTGCCCCAAAGGCTCCAGAAGCCCAGGAAATCACCTGAATGGATGGGAGCCTCCCCTCTCCCAGGCTCTGCTGGGCCCTGCCCCATGGGGTTCTCCAGCAGGGGAGATGTTTAGGGAAGGAGCCCAGCCAGGGGCAAGGGACAGGAGCTGGGCTCTTGTCTAGGGCTCTGTTTCCTGAGCTTCAGGGACTTTTCATGAGGTCAGCCCAGAGCTCAGAGGTGCCTTCGCCATGCTGAGAGCATCTACCATGGATCTCCTGTGTGGTTTCTTCTGCGTAGGAGAAAGGAAATTGAGCTATAAATAGGAAGGGAACATAGCAGAGGGTTTTTTTTTTTTCTTGACATCATCTGGGGATCAGCTTTTGTCTGGAGATGGGGGGTTTATTGCTCTTGCTGTGGTCTTCTGGGCTCCAGATGTGGCCCTGCCTTGAACGTGGCTCTCGTCAGCTTTGGGGAAGTGGTTGAGGAACCCAATTGTGGCACAGAGACACCCGTGGGAGCCCCTGCCAGCTCTGGGCTCCCTGGGGAAGGTCCCCGTGTCCCCCCAGGGCCCCTCTCTGCCCGCAGAGCTGTGGTGGGTGGCAGCAATACCGTGGATCACCCTTCTCCAGGTCAAGGTGGGACACGCTGGCCATGTCCTGGTGTCTGTCCCCTGCAGCCCTCAGCAGCTTTCGCTCTTGACACACGATAGGGACTATAAATACCAGCGGGTTTCAGCTTACATCCAAGGTGGCACAAAGGGTCTGGGCTCTGCTGTGAGCAAAGTCACCCGAGATGGTCAGGGAGAGAGGTCCTCATGCCAAAGAACTGACTGAAGCTTCCAGGAAAGTGACTGAGACCCCAGCACAGGGGTTTTGGGCTGCTCCAGGCCCTTGCTGGGGTCTGTCCTGGGCTTTGCAGAGCTGGTGTCACCCGTGTCCCGTGTCCTGCAGTCTGTGGCTGCCACCTTGCCCTGCTGGTGGCCAGGGCCGGGGCTGGGGCTGCCCGGGTGGGCTCGGTGAGGACCTGGATGCTGAGCCCACGGGCTGTGCCTTCCCCGACAGCTCCTGCACACACTGAAAGGGGACTCCAGGCAGGGATCTGGGGCAGGCAGCCCCCCGACCATGTATCCCCCTCTGGGGAGGGGCTGCACCTCCCCTCCTCGCCGTCCCCTTTGGCTCTCCAGGCCGGCAGCTGCCTTGCCTTGAGCAGGGGGTCCCGGCGAGAGCCCCCCGGCCTGCGGGGAAACTGAGGCACGGTGCCCGGAGAGCCCAGATCCCCCCGGAGGAGGCCCCGGGCACCGCTGCCGCCGGACCCCGTGCCCGGGGGGACCAGGAGAAGGAGGAGGAGAGAATGAGGAGGAGGGAAGGAGGAGGAGGCGGTGGGCATGGCCTGAGCCGCCCCCGGGGCGGAGCCGCAGCCGCAGCCGATGGGGCAGCGCCCGGTGGAGCGGGGAAGGCGGCGGAGCCCCGGTCCGGTCCGGTCCCGGGATGAGCTTTCCGCGGCCCCTCCGCCGCTCCGTCAGCCTCAGCCCGGCCCGCACCCTGCGCCTCGTGGTGCTGGGACAGAGCGCTGTGGGCAAGACAGGTAGGACGGGACCCCCCGGCACCCCCCCGGGCATCCTCCTGCCATCCCCTGCATCCCCCCCGCATTCCCCCCCAGAATTCCCCCTCCATCCCCTCTGCATCCCCTCTCCATTCCTTCTCCTGCCCCTCTGCATCCCCCCAGCACCCTCCCTACACCCCCTCTGCCTCCCCCTTCCAGTCCCCCTCCAGTCCTTTTGCATCCCCTCCACGGCCCCCCCCGACCCCCCGGCTATCCCCCGGGTAGAGGGGTCGAGCCCCCCGGGGGTCCCGCGGCGGGGGCAGTTTCAGGGAGCCGGGATGGGGACTGAGCTGCTCCTCCATGGCATCGCCCAAGTGGGACCCCGAGCGCGATCCCCATCCCGGTCCCTTGCAGAGCACTCAGGTTCCCTCCCGGGAGGATCCGCAGTGGGTGCTTTGCAATCCATCTCATCCCAGGGGGATTTTTCTGCTGGTGGGACCCAAAGCCGAGCTCAGCTTTGTGCTTTAATCCTCGGAGTTGGCTGCAGGGGAGGGAACGCTCTGCAGGGCTTTTTTTTTTCTTTTTTTAGGAAAACCCTTCCTTCCTTTCCCTGCGCCTTGCCCCTGGGGGCAGAGGGTCTGGGATGCTGAGCACCTCAGCTCCTTCACCCCACTCCCGGCCGGGGATCATCCTTCCCTCTCTCCTCTCTCCGTGTCCTTAGGGACAGGGTGATGTCCTGCCGGATTGTCCCTCTGGGAAGACCCAAGCTTTTCCCGGGCTGTGGTGGTGGCACCTCCAGCTGGCAGCCGGCAGCCTTGGCCCTCGGTGCCTCTCAAGTTGTGTTTCCATATACAGTCACCGGCGAGTGCTTCCTGGGGAATAATCCTCATTTCCCTCGGGCGATTCATGGAGGTGACTCCCAGGTCTCAGTCAGCAACCCCTGCAGCTCCAGATGCACCCACAGCACCCTGGGGGGGTTCCCATGTCCCCTCTTTGGCCTGGAGCCACCAGCCACGGCTCTCCCCGGTGTCCAGAGCACTCCAGGTCCCCCTAGCCCAGCCAGCCTGTCTCTGCACCCCCCCCAGTGCCAAACCCCCCCAGTGGGAGCAGGAAAGGCTCTTGTGCCTCTTCCATGGGTTGGATCATCCCGGGGTTCCTCCAGCTGGGTCTGTCCCCAGTGTCCTCCTCAGTGGCTCCCGGGGGCTGCCTGGGGTGGGCTCAGCTCCCGGGTGCCTCCTGCCCTTCCCCTCGGGTGCTGGTCCCCAGGGCAGGGGGGAGATGGGGTGCAGTGGGTGGGGATCCCCTGTTTTGGGGTGCGGTGAGGGTGGGGTTGATCCCAACACATCCCTGAGCTCCTGGTGCTGGTAGGGTGTGGGTGGACCCCACATCACCCGGAGCTGTGGGTGTCCAACCCCTTGGGAAGGAGGAGCTGGTGGGGAAGGTGAGAGTGGGAACAACCCAGAGGACAAATAAAGCCCAGGCAGTTACAAAAGGGGGAAAAAAACCCCTCAGTTTTCATCAGAAGTTTGATCCTTTTGGAGCGGTTTGGAAATCTTTGGATCCAGTGATCCGAGATCTCAGTTGCTCCAAGTGGTGCTGGGTTGGGGTGCAGCCCCATCAGGAGTGTGAAGGTCTGACTCAGACCTGTCCTCTGTCTGAGAATCCCTGGAGACCAAAGTCAACACAAGATTAACCCTTTCATCTTGGGGCTCTCCAGGGAGATCCCTTTTGGGAGTTGTGAATGGTCAAGATGGTGAAAAAAAAAACTGTGGGGATGTGGTGCCCCTCTGCCTGCACCCCCTGCCCACTGCAGCTTCACCTCCAGCCCCTTCTTCATCCCTGGCACTGGGTGCTCTGCTCCACCACCGTGTGCTCTGGCTGTGGATGTCTGCCCAATACATGGGACTGATCTCCAGAAACCCTTTTCTCCCCTCCCCCTGATTCTGGGTCACCTCTCTGTAGATGTGGGTGGACTCTGGCTTGTCCACATGGAGCAGGTTTGCTGTATCCCAAACTCCTTCCATCCCATCCCATCCCATCCCACCCCATCCCACCCCATCCCATCCTTTCTCTGGGGACAGAGGGGTTTCCTACTGCTGGAAGTTCCCAGCAATGGCAAAGCTTTTCATTTTTATTTTTTTCTCCAAGGAAAAGCATGAGGAATATCTTTGAATTTTTGGGCTCTGGCAGGGGGAGCAATGATGAGATTTAGCAGTTTCATCACTGTTCCTGCTCCCACCTCCCTGCCAGCAGGAGAAATGGGTCCAAATGGTGCAATTTGGGTGCTGGTGCAGAGGGAAGGGGCAGGAGGAGCTGCTGGGGGTCAGGAGCTCCTGCTTTACCCTGTCCCACCTTCCTCCTACTTCAGCCTTTGGGTGAATTTCCTGGGATTTGGTGCTCCTGGCCCACTTGGGGCTCTGCAGTGGGGTCTGAAAAACCCTCACTGGGTTCCTCCTGGGTTTCTTTCCCAGCTCTGACCGTGAGGTTCATCACCAGGAGGTTCATTGGAGACTACGACCCCACCCTAGGTAGGTCACAGCCTTTTCTTGGTGCCTTCACCCCCCATTCCCTTCTCTTCCCCCTTGGCCAGCCCAGCCATGGTCAGACCCTGTCCCAGACAGGGTACCCCCTGCTCATTGCAGCCCCTTTCCCATTTCTGTTGTTTTGTGGAGGCAAAATCTGTGGGGGTGGTGTGGGCCCAGGGCTGTCCCCAGCTGAGGATCACGTTGAGGTGTGGGCTCAGCATGGAGGCCACGAGGGTTGTGGATTGCAGGAGGTGGAAATGGACTCCTCCAGGGCTGTCCTTTGCTCCCTGGTGGCTTCTCTCAGCTGTACTTCTGTGCCTGTCCTCCTCCAGAAATGATTTACAGACACGTGGCCATCATGGACGGGGAGATGGTGAACTTTGAGATCCTGGACACAGCAGGACAGGTGAGCTCACCCCTTCCACCCTGGGCTGGGCCATCAGGGAAGGGTTGGCTTGCCCCTGAATCCCTGCTCTTCCACCAGCTCTCAGCTGTGCTCTCCCAAATATTGATCACAATGGGGGCCCCAAGCAGAAGAAGGACAGAGAGCTGTTGGAGCAAGTCCAGAGGAGGCCATGGAGGTGATGGGAGGGCTGGGGTCAGGCTGGGAGAGTTGAAGGAAGGGAGATTGAGATGAGATGAGATGAGATCCTAGGGAGAAATTCTTTGGTGTGAGGTGGTGAGACCCTGGCCCAGGTTGCCCGGAGAAGCTGTGGCATGAAGATGGGGCTGATGATCCATGATGATCCATGATGATCCATGATGATCTCCATCCATCACCTCACCCAACCCTGTTCCTGCCCCAGGTGCTGCTGCCTGCGAGCCCGGGGCCAAAACCCTCAGGGAGAAGGTGAGGGGCCCTCTGGGGAGGTTTCCCAGGCAAGGCAGGGCTGCTGGGGCTCCTGGTGGTAACAGGAGGGTGTCTGCCCCGCAGGAGGAGGATTCCCTGCAGATAGAGGAGAAGATCAAGTGGGGTGATGGCTTCGCTGTGGTCTACTCGGTGACGGACCGGTGCAGCTTTGATGAGGTGATGAGGCTCTGCTTCCTCATCAACCACATCCACTCCAGCCCCAAGAGGAGCAGTGCCAGCGAGCAGCCCCCCGTGGTCATCGTGGGCAACAAGAAGGACTTGCAGTTCGACAGGATGGTGTCCACGGAGGATGGGGAGAACCTCTCCAAAGCCCTGAAGCTTCCTTTCTATGAGATCTCCACCCGGGACAGCTACGAGGAGACTGTGGTGGTGTTCAACACCCTCTACCAGGAGCTCATGAGGCAGGGGCATTTCTCCCCTGGCTCCTTCAAGAGGAGGACAGTGTCCAAGCTGATGGAGAAGATCCCTAAGATGCAAGCCAGCTCCACCTTGAACTCTGCGGGACGGAGCCTCAGCTTTAACTCCTTCAGGGACTACATCCCCGAGTGAGCTGCTGCAGGGATGGGGTTCCTGCTGCCAGGGCTGAGGTGCAGCTCGTGGGGCCATGCTGGCTCACAGGAGGGGATGGTTAAGAGGTGGGGAGGGTGAGGTTGGGGTCCAAGAGCCCTTGGTTAAGAGGTGGGGAGGGTGAGGTTGGGGTCCAAGAGCCCTTTAAAGCCTGTAGGTTTTCACAGAAGGGCTTTGGGAAGATGCTCTTCATCCGTTTGACCCCTTTGCTCCCTCCTCCTCCTCCTCCACAGCTGAAGTCAGTATGAAGGTGGTTCCTGGTGACTTCAGTGGTGTTGGGTCAGCCCTTGGAGGCTCAGGAATGTTTTGGGCCCAGCAGAGACAGCTCTGGATGGGTTTTCCCACTCCCCTGGGTGAGCTTGCTGGCTGTCGGTGCCCCAAAGAGTGGACCCCCAACACTGGGGTGGCTCCTGGGCTGTCCCCAGCTCTCCCTGTCCTGGGGAACTTGGCTGCTGGTGGGTAAAATCTGGCTGCTCAAAACCTTCCCAGCACTGCCCACACCCACCCCTGGGTGCCCCCAGACCCACCCTCTGCTGTGGTCCTCCCAGCAGAGCCCAGAAGGTCCTTTTGCCCACGCTCAGCCCTGTGTCTGTCTGTCAGAGCCTGGGGCTGTCTGTCCACCCCGGGTTTCCCCCTGGGTGTGGGAACAGGAGGTGGTGTGGGGGGCAGACCCCTGGGACCCCCCTCCTGCCCTCTTCTCCCTCCCAAGCTGGCACCACGGGCACGCTGGAAAGGAGAACAGAGATCTGGGTACAGGGGTGGTGGGGAAACAAGTCCAGGAATCCCTGGCTTTGCTAAGAAGCAAAATAACCCCTTTTTAAAAAAATTTGGGCTGCTTTAATTACAGTGCAAATAAAACCTGGGCAAAGAGCAGTGCCAGTGGCAGATGTTCCTGCTCCATCTCCAGCCCGAGGCACTCAGTGCTGAGACTGAGAGGAGATGTGAGGAGGAAATTCTTTGGGGTGAGGGTGCTGAGCCCCAGGGTGCCCCCAGAAGCTGTGGCTGCCCCATCCCTGGCAGTGTTGAAGGTTGGATGGGGCTTGGAGCCCCCTGGGCTGGTGGGAGGGGTCCCTGACCATGGCACGGGATCATCCTGAGGGTTCCTTCCAACCCAAACCATTCCCCAGTTCCATCCTGGATGTCTGCCTCAGCTTTTCTCCCTGCTGTAGAGGTTTTGGGTGTCCTGGAGCACTTCGTGGCTGAAGCACCTGCAGCCCCCGGGGGGTTTCTGGCTGGAGCTGCAGGCGGCTCTGCCAGGCTCCCCAGCTGTAATTAGCAGGAAAGCTCATTAGTGCCAGGCTCGGCTGCTGGCAGGGAGGAGGAGGAGCTCCTCAGGGCTGATTACTAAAAGCCTTCAGGGCTCTCCGGGGGGGAGTTTACCCTCTCAGGTATAAAGTGTTGAGGATGCCACATCCATCGTGGGTGAGTTCTTGGGAGTGGTGAATCCCAAATCCCTGTGGTGGGGCTTAGGGAGTAGAGAAGAGGGAGAAGAAGAAGGTCTCTGGCTTCCTTGGAGCAGAGGCTGCAGCTTCAGCTGCTTGGGGAGGTGAGTTACAACCAGGTCCCTGGAGAGGAGGTGCCCGAGGTCCTTCCCCTGGCAGCCCCCGGGGGGGTGTTGGGTTCTGAGGGGCTGCAGGACCTGCAGCCTTCCCCTGGCTGGGCAGGACAATGCCACTAAAGTGACTTTTAAGGGGATTCAGAGGGTGGGAGCCGGGGGTTTGGGAGTGAGGGCTGTGGCTTGAGCCTCCTTGGAGGCTTCCAAAAGAAAAGCCCAAACCACCCTTGGAGGGCATCAGGCTTGAGGGGTGCTCAATAATGATAATAAAGAGACTGCTGGAGGGGTTGGTATCCTGTGCTCATCCCCTGGTGCTGTTGGAAAATGCCCAGGGGGACACATGGGTGTCCAGGGGGTTGTCCCACACCTGGGTCAGCCCGTGCCTGGGCTGTGATGCTTCAGCTCCACAGAGAGACACGGAGAGCTTTGGCCTCATCATCCAGAAGGCATCTCCAGGGCAGGGCCTTAATTTGGTGTGTGGGCTGCAGAGCTGGGAAGCTTGGGAGAGGCAGAGGAAGGAGGAAAATCCTCTCCAGAAGCTCCCTCGCCTGCAGGTCCCCTCCCCAGCAGCTCCTGGCACCCTGAGTCTTCTTCACTGGTGCTGGAATCCCTGTGGTTTGGGGGGACCCTCCCCAGAAATGACCCCGTTCTGAAGCTGGGCTGGGGTCCAGCATCCCAAACCTTGCTCAGGAAAGGAGACCTGAGGTGGGGTCACCTCTTGGCCAGGGGCTGAGGACAAGCACGGGAGGAGTCGGACAAAAGAAAAAACCCCCAAGGGTTTGGGCTTTTTGAAGGGTTTCCCTGGAGGAGGGGTGCATGGTTCTGGAGGGATGTGTGGAGCTGCTTGGTGGCATCTGCCAAGCAGGGGCTGCTTGTGGACCCCCAGGCCGAGCAATGCCCAACCTCTCCTCCTCTCAATTGCTCGGGTTTAAGCTCAGAGCAGAAAACAAAATGTGAATTTCTGGGAGCTGCCACATTTCCTGGGTTTAGGGTGCAGTTACTGCCTGCACGGTCCCAAGTCCCAGGGGGCTCCTGCTCCCTTCACTGCCACTATAAACAGCTGCAAAGTTGCCTGGGAGTTCATAGAAATTCGGGGTTGCTTTCCAGGGAGGAAAAAAAGAAATCTCATCTGGGACTGAGATTTAGATTTCTTGGAAGCTGCATCACCGGTTTTTCTTTTGGGTTTTTTTGTGGTTTTTTTTTTCCTTTTTCTGTTAAACTGCTGGGGAGCTGAGCTCTCCCGTCCAGCCCAAGGCTCTGGAGGGTGCAGGGGATTTCACAGCCGAAGGGTTTTAAAGGAGAAGCCGGGAGCTGCAGCAGCCCCTGCCTTTTCCTTTTTTAATTTCGGGGTCTCAGAGCTGCAAAGTCCGGGCAGGGGCTTTCTGCTGCCCCGTTCTGCAAAGGAGGGGACTTAAGACTGGGGGAAACCCGAACCAAAACAAGAAGCAAGCCCTGGGAGACCAGAGGGACAGGTCGGGTTGCTGCAAACCAGGCGAACTGCCCCAAAATGTGCTGGTTTGGTTTTTTTTTTCCTTTTCTCCTGCAAGCAGTGGAGCAGAAGAGGTTTTTCTTGGCGGTGTGAGGAAGAGCAAGGGAGGTGAAGCCCGGATTCCCGCTGGGCACCGGAGCCAGGTGGGGCTGCGGCTTGTGATGGGCAGGAGAAAGGGTAAAACCGCTCCTCCACCCCCAAAAAGAAACATAAATTGGTTGAGGAGGGGGCTGGGAGTCTGTCTGCTGAGCTGGGGGGTGTGGGGGGCTGATTTGCCCAAAATCTCCAGGAGGATTTTCCCTGCTGTGCAAGGAGAGGATTTGAGCTGCTGGATAAGGAAAGATTTTTTTTTTTTTTTACCCACCCCCTGCCCCGTTTCCCCGGGTGCAGCCCCCCCCGTGTCCCAGTGCCCCCCTCACAGCCCCCGTGTGTCCCAGCTTTGCCTCCAGCTCCCCCACATCACCCCAGTGCTCACCCCACAGCCCCTTTTGGGGTGGGGAAGGGGGAATTGTTGATTCCTCTGTGGCTTTTCTCAGTTTTTAGGGCTATCACCGTGTCCCCATCCATCCCTCTCTGCCCTGGATGGAAAGATAAAGCACCCCCTGACACCCCAGCCCAAAGAGCATTTTTTTTCTCTCCCCTGCCCCATTTCTGTATGTTCTTTAACCAAACTGTGCCCTGGCTGGGGCAGGTGGGTTTATAAAACCTCTCACAAAGACCCTGCAGCCTTCCCCATCACTCTGGTGGCAGAAGGCCCCCTCCTTCTCCCTGTTTTTTGAAATATTTCCCCGTTTATTTTCATGAGGTGTTTTGGTTTTTTTTCCCCCATCTCCACCTGCCTCATCCCTCCTCCTCATCCTGGATCCAACCTTTCCTGCTGGCTCCGGATTCCCAGCCAGGCACTGGGAGGTGTTGGTCCTCCCCTGGTGGACCCAATTTCCTCCCCATCCTGTGTGGATGTTGTCCCAGCTGAAAGGAAAAATTAATCCTAATTATGGTGGTGGGGAAGACCCCTCCCAGGATTTGCCTGCCCCACGGCTGTGGATTTTCCTGGTGGATCTGGCCAGCCCTGAGCCCCTCGAGCAGCATTTCCTGGGGTGAGCAGCACTCTTCTCTTTGGGTTCCAGGGTTGGGTTTGTCGGGTTTCACCTGGAAGCAGAATGGGCAAATCCTTTGAAATCTCTGTTTTTTAAATTTATTATTTAAATGTCTGGGCAGCCAGCAGGCTGTGGTGCTGCTCATCAGAGCCAGGGCTGCCCTGACCACCCCAGGAGAGGGCAAGGAATAGGGGGGTGAGTGCCTGGGACACGGAGCAGGGAAATCCCATATTCCCAGATTTTCTGTGCTGTGGGGATGGGAATGGTCCCAGGTGGCTGCAGGGGGATTCTGCTGGGGGGGACACAAGCTGCACCTCGACCCTGGGGGAGCCTCAGCAGCTCACTGAGCATGAGGGAGAAACAAGGAGAAAATTCTCCAAAACGTAGTAATGAAAAATTCATTAATAATGATAATGGAGAGTTATAACAAATAGTAACTGATAAATTATAACAGCTCTATTAACGATAATTAATACTACTTATAATAAATTGTAATAACGATGGTCAATAATAAATTGTGATACTAAATAATATTTTATCATTATAATAATAATTACCGAATATCTGGCACCGGTTGCCCGGGGAGGTGGTGGAAGCCCCATCCATCCATCCATCCACCCACCCACCCACCCCTTGAAGTTTTTAAGGTCAGGTTGGACAGGGCTCTGAGTAACCTGATCTGTGGGAGGTGTCCCTGCCCCTGGCAGAGGGCTTGGAACTGGATGACTTCAAAGGTCCCTTCCAACCGGGACAATTCCATGAGTCCAATTTTTAAAAAGCCAAAGCAGCGAATGAGGAGGCTCAGCACTGCTGACACTTTCTCCCTTGTGGATTCACAGGTGTGCAGTGAGGGCTCAACCAGAGCCATCTCCATCGCTTGGCCAAAAAAAAAAAAATCCGTTTAAATGACTCCCGTGTAAATCAATGCTTTTTAAAATATTGTGGGGGTTTTGTTGTGTTAGGGGTTTTTTTTTGTTTGGTTGGGTTTTGGGGTTTTTTTTTGTTTTGTTTTGTTTTTTTAATTCCCTGCCTGTGTTTCCCATGCAGGTGCCTGAGGGAAGCGGGGTGGGAGGGAGGGAGGGAACAGGGCTCGGCTTGGATAACGCTCCTGGGTTTGCTCGGCTCAAGTTCCCTGGGCTATAAAGAGCTCTGAGGTGGCCGGGAAGGAAAAAAACCACCTTGGGGAAAGAGGGGAAAAAAAACCCGACAGCAGAAAAATAACCTGGGCACCGCCGACCGCTTTTTGAGGGCAGCTGAAGCATCTTGTCACCTGCCTGCAGGTAAAAGGAACCCGGCGGGGGGGAAAGGGGTGTCCCTGGGGGGAATAAGCCCCCCACCATAAATCAAATATTTTTGTCGGAAAGAGGGATGGAAAATCCCCTCCTCTTTTCCTACCCACCCTGCCCTTTTTTTCCCAGCACCTCCTGGCAATTTGCTGCCGCTTTGTAAACCCAAAGCTGCTGCAGCAGCCCCGACACCCGGGGGCTGGGGGTCTGAGCTGCTGCCCCCTCCCCCCGTGTCCCCTCCCGCAGCTTTCGGCCATGCCAAGGGGCCCGACTGTCCCCCCGGGGGGGTTCGGGGCTGAGCCCCGCAGCGGAGGCTGCAGAGGCAGCAGAGCCTCCTCTCCCCCCGGGATGGCTGCGCAGAGTTGTGGCTCCGTTATTTTTATTTTTTTTTTAATTTTTTTTTTTTTTTTTTAAATCCTTCTTGGGCGCCCTCCAAGCCCAGGGTTTTCTTTCTTCTTCTGTTGCTGCTGCTGCAGGAGGGGAGGCAGAGGAGCCGGAGCATCCCGCGGCGGTCCCGGGATGCCCGTCTCCCGCCACACCGCCCAGATCCCGGAGTCCACCTGGACTTTGGGCATCAGGGAGATGACGGAGCCCTGGAAGGGCGCCCTGGGATGCCTGGGGGTGGCCGTCTTCTTCACCATGACCATCGGCATCATCTCCTGGCAGGCGCTGGAGCAGTCCCCGGAGGAGTGGGTGCTGCGGGGCGGTGCGGGGGGGATGCTGTGGGAGCGGCGGAGGGGAGCGCTGCTCCTGCGGGGGCTGCCGGGGGGGCGGACGGCGGCGGTGATCGCGGTGGGGGGGGTCCCGGCTGCAGAGCCCCCTCCTCCCCGGGATTACTGCTGGCACGATGGGCGCCTCTTCTGCTACGCCTGGGAGGAGGACGCCGAGCTCCGGCTCTCCCTGGAGACCCCCCCGGCCCCCAACACCGAGTGCTACAGCGTCCACTGGACCCCCCTGCGCCCCGACGTCCGGCTGAAGGTAGGGGGGACACCCCGCACACCCCACCCCGCCCCCAGCCCGGGCCCTTCGTGAGGTTTGAGGGAAAACAAGGCAAAAAAAGGGGACGGTCTGTGGGTTGGACCCAGCAGGGTTGTGGGGTGACGGTGTAGGATCCCAGAAGGGTTTGGGTGGGAAGGGACCCTGCAGACCATCCAGTGCCGAGAGCACCTCCCACCAGCCCAGGGGGCTCCAAGCCCCATCCAACCTTCAGCACCTCCAGGGATGGGGCAGCCACAGCTTCGGGGTGAAGGACCCCCCCATCTTCCAAAGGGTCCTGGCTGGGAAAAACCCCTCATGCCTTGATGCTGAGCCTCAAAACCACGGAGGGGCCACAGCCACCTTCTCCTGGGGCCACGATGGTGACCCCAGGGTGGGGAAACCGTGTTTATATAGAGACCAAATAAATAAGTGCTCCAGATGACAATGCTGGCGAGAGGCACGAGGAGCTCAGCAGGTCCCTTCCAACCACAGACACAATGGGCAGCTCTCTCGGGAGAGGATCCATCCCTCCCTGCTGCTGCAAAAAATTATGGGAACTTGTTGTGTTTTGTTTCTTTCCCCTTTGCATCTTTCCCAGTTCTCTCCCTCGTTAAATAAAAGCAGACTCAAAATGAGCTGTAGGGAGGGGAAGGAAAAACCTCGTCAGCCCACGGGGTCCTGTTGTGGGGGGCCCTGGGGACAGGCAAGGGAGTGGGATGGGATCCTTGGGGATTTTCCCCCTAAATCACCCGTGGAGTCATTTTGGGGGGTGGGAGGGGTTGCCTGAGCCCACCTGTGGCCCCGCCCCCATCCATTTGGGGTGTCTGGGAGAAGAGGGCAAGATAGAGGAGTTATTTCCCCACTTTTTTAATACAATCAACCCCCCCCGTAAAACCCAGCTATTAGAAAATACAATCCAGTGAAGCTGAAGAGTTAGGAAGAGTTGTCTTTTCTCCCCCCTCTCCTAGCTGGTGTGACTCGTTCAGCTGACACCCGGCAGAGCTATCGGAGCCTCCAGGGTTTCCACGTTAATAATTTACATTCCCTGTCCCCACCCCTTAGTGAGACTGAACCTCTCTCTGCCCCCATGGCAGGAACAAGCTTGGGAGCTCCTGGAGCTGCTGCCCGAGCCTGGGGATGGGGTGATGGATGGTGGGGATGGGGTTGGTTGGGTTGTGATGGGGTTGTGGTTGGGTTCTGATGGGGTTGGTTGGGTTGTGTTTGGTTGGGCTGTGGTGGGGTTGGTTGGGTTGTGATGGGGTTGTGGTTGGGTTCTGATGGGGTTGGTTGGGTTGTGTTTGGTTGGGCTGTGGTGGGGTTGGTTGGGTTGTGTTGGGTCCCTCTCTGCCCACCCCAGCCTGCAGGCCCAGATCCCCCGGGGGGGCTTTTGGGGAATCCTGTCCCAGCCTGTGCAGTCACGAGGGTTGCTAAGCCCCACTGATCCCCTGCTTTGGCAGAACACTGAGAGCCTTTGAGGGAAAGTTGATGGCTTCTGACAGGAGGCGGGCTGAAGGTGGGGACATCCCCTGGAGCAGTGGCTTTTGGGGCTGGCTTGCTGCTGCCCTGCCCCCCAGCCCTGTGAGAAGTGTCCCCAGCACCCAGAGGGGCTTTTCAGCCTCAGCAAGGAAACTGCTTTTTCTTGTCAGTCCCCATGACCCCGGGGCACTGTGGTGGTGCCACCATGAGCAGGAGAAACACCAGCATCTCCCTGGCAGCTCATCCTGGGGATTCTAAAGCTCACTGATGGTGATGGGTGGTGGGTGCAGGGCTGCCTCTGGGCCCCCCGGCTGCTTCACAGTGATTTATGTTATTTAAGTTCCTCTAAAACTGTCTGACTTTGGGGAAGAGCTACTTTATTCTTCCTACATGTAATTTCCTTTTTATTTTAAAGGCTACTCTGGGTGCTCAGGCAGTTTTATTCCCCCAGTGGGATTTTCACATTCCTCCACCCAGAGCGTGTTGCGTGCAGACAGACGAGAGGAAAAGGAAGCAGAATTGTCACCTCAGGCTTTAATGAAAGTTAAAACGTTGCACTTAAGGCTTCTTTTGTTCTTTAAGGCAAAGTGCATAACTCAGGCTTGTGACTCTTGATGGTTTTTATTTTTTCCTCCTCCTGCCCTTACCCCATTTGACAACTTTAATAAATCTCAGGCTGAGCAGTCGAGGCACCAGGCAGAATTTCACCATTTTTTGTGCCTGGAAGCTCAGCTCTTGTTCTTCTCCAGGAAAAACTTAAATCTCCCCATCTCCCACTGGTGAGCTGCAGAAATGGGGCAGTGAGCACGAGCAGCTTCCTGCAGCAAACCCCAGCACCTCCTGGACTGGGTTTGTTCTTGCTGGGAAGCAGTCTGACCTGAGGCTGGCTTTTCCCCCCAGGACTGCTTCTCCATGGCCAACATCTCCTGGTATGGGGGGGCCACCACCCGCACCCCCCGCTGGCCACTCAACCGGGCTGAGAGCCAGGCCCAGCCCTTTGTCAGCAGTGACTTCGCCAGGAATCCTGAAGGATTTGGACCTGTTCTGGACAGATATTTTTTAGGCTCGACAGGTAATCACACCATTCCCCATCCCATGTCCTGTTGGTTCCATCCCTCTGTTGCTCCATCCCTCTCCTCACCCCTGGCATCCCGGTGAGGCACGGGGTAGGTGTCTCCCAGGTTGAAATATCCTGCCAAGGGGAAGGAGAGGATCCTGAGCCTCGGTCCCTGGTTCTGAGTGGGTGCCTGAGGTGACCCAAGCCACCCCAGGGATCCCATGCTCCTGGTGAGGTCCATCTGCAAGCAGAGATCTGTGCCCACATCCTCCAGCTCCTCTCGAGTGGCTTCACCTTGACAGGTCCCTGATGCTGAGGGGGTTTAGTTGCTGTTGTCAGTTTTTGGGTAGATACTTGGATTATTCTGCAAAACACTGAAATTCAGCTTTTCCCCTCCCCAAATTGATCACTTTGCCCAACATGGGTGGAGCTGAAGCTGCTGCTGGAGCTGAACAGGGACCAGCAAGGCAAGGAAGGGAGCAGCCCCAGCTCTTGAGAGCCCTTTTGGGGGTGAAAAGGGATGGGCAGGAGCAGAGGATGGGGATGTTCTTCCCCAGCCAGCATCACTGAACCACCCGGGTTGGAAAGATCCTCTGAGATCACCAAATCCAACCCTTCATTCCACTCCCCCGTGGTTCCCAGCCCATGGCACTCAGCGCCACGTTCGGTCTCTTCTTAAAACCCTCCAGGGATGGGGAATCCACCCCCTCCCTGGGCAGCCCATCCCCGTGCCCGGTCACCCTCTCCGTGAGGGTGACACAAACCAGTCGGGGTGGTCCCGGTGCGGGTCCGGGGAGGAGCTGGGTGCTCAGCCCGACACCGTGTCCCTCTTCTCTGCCTCCCACAGGGGTGACGGTGACGGTGGCCCCCGAGGTGCCCCTCTTCCTCTGGCTGGAGAGCGATCGTCACTTCTGCCTGGGGACGCCGGGGGGGATGGCGGCGGTGCCGCTGCGCTACCAGCTCTGTGTCAGCCCCGACGTGGCGGCCGCGCAGCGGCACTTGGGCAGCCAGCGGGGGGGACAGGCCCGGGCCCTGCCCGACATGGCCCTCCTGGGGTGAGATCCTCCTTCCCCCACACCTCGGGGACGTTTCCCGAGCCCTCCTTGCTGTCCCCGGCACCGGGTGCAAAAACCCCGTCTCGTCCCCACCGTGCAGGGCTCCCGTCTGGAGGTACCAGGGACCCGAGGGCTCTGCTGCCAAAATCAAGCGGGGTCTGAGGTCTCTGGCCAGGAGGCTGAAGCGGCACCGGCTGCAGGAGGGGGTCCTGGCTCTGGGGGAGCACAGCACCATCGTCCTTGCTGCTGAGGTACATCCATCCCCCCCCTTCCAGCACCCAACTCAGCTTCCAGATGGACCCCTGTGTACATCTGTAGTCTGGTTCTTCATCCCTTATGGTACTGCCTTTCCCCCGTGGTAGTAAATCTGTTTCCTTTTTTTTTCTTTTCTTTCAATTTCCAACCTTAGGTCTTTCCAGTCTTTCTTCCCCTTTTATCTTCCTTTTTTGAAGGGGTAATAGAGAATAATTCTGTCCTTTGGTTTATGGTCTGCCCAGGCTGCTGAGCCGTGGCACAAATGGAGAGAGCTGCACCACCAGCTCCTGTGAATCATGGAATTGTTTGGGTTGGAAAAGTCCTTCAAGACCATTGTTCCCCCAGCAGTGCCCCATGTCCCTCATCCCCACATCTCCAGGCTCTGAAACCCCTCCAGGCATGATGGGAACTCCAGCCCTGCCCTGGGCAGCCTGGGCCAGGCCCTGACAACCCTTTCCAGGGAGAAATTCTTCCCCAGCTCCAACCTAAACCTCCCCTGGCACCACTTGAGTTGTGCCAAAAGTTCCTCTTGTCCCATCCCTTGTTCCTTGGGAGCAGAGCCCGACCCCCCCTGGCTCCAACCTCCTCTCAGGGGGTTGCAGAGAGCCACAAGGTCTCCCCTCAGCCTCCTCTGCTCCAGGATCAACCCCCGTAACAACCCTACCTGTAAAATCCCAACACCCCTATTAAAAATGAACCTTATCTTTTTTTTTTCTTTTCTTTTTTCTTTTTTTTTTTTTTCTTCTTTTTTTTTCCTTTCTCTTCCTCCAGCAGGACAATGTGCCCGAGGCAGGGGGGAAGAGGCAGGAGTCGGGGAGTGGCTGGGCCCCCTCCCTGATCTCCCCCCTGCAGCTCTCCATCACGCTCTCTCCCTACGTTGCCGTTTCCTCCCGGCTCTTCCTGCGTTCCCTGCGGGATGATCAGGACCTGGGATGCTCCTGGCTTGGCCTCCAGCCCAGACCCGGGGGCTGCTCGGTACCACACCCTCCCACTTGTCTTTTGCCACAGAATCCCAGACTCGTTTGGGTTGGAGGGACCCTAAATCCCCCCCAGTGCCACCCCCACCATAGGCAGGGACCCCTCCCCCAGCCCTGGGTGCTCCAAGCCCCATCCAACCTTCAGCACTGCCAGGGATGGGGCAGCCACAGCTTCTGGGGGCACCCAGGGGCTCAGCACCCTCACCCCAAAGAATTTGTCCCTCCCATCTCCTCTCCATCTCCCCTCTCCCAGTTTAAAGCCAACACCCCTCATCCCATCACTCCCCACCCTTACCAGAAGTTTTGTGTTACTTGTTTGCCAGTCTGCCCTCAGCTCCAGGTTTTAGGGCTTTTGAGTGGGGGGCAGAAGGGGCGTTTGCACCTTCACAGGTTGCACTCTGATGGTGCCAGGCAGGGTCGGGCAGGAAGAGGGCAGAGCTGGCACCTCCAGCCCCTGCCCTGGGGGAATATCCTAAGGGTCTGACAGGTATTTTAAGGGTTTAATGGGTATGTTGAGGGTCAGACAGATATTTTAAGGGCCTCGTGGATATCCTAAGGCTCCAGCAGATATTTTAAGGGTCTGAAAAACCTTTTTCCCCCCTGCTCCAGGTCCCGCTGCTGACCACGTGGAGGGGTCAGCTTTGTGCCCGCCTGAATGTCACCAGCAAGGTGGCCCTGGGCTGGTACCTGGCTCGTGCCCGGCGCTTGCAGCAGGAGTTGGGAGCCACTTACGTGGCCTTTGAAGGGGTGGAGGGCAATTCCTTCCTGGAACAAGCTGTCCCACCCCCCCCTGAGCTGGAGGGGGACCGGTACACCCAGGCACTGGTGGCAGCACTGGCCAGACTGGGAAATGCCACCATCATCAGTGCTGGGGCCAGGTGGGTACCAAGGGGGGAAGATGCTTTGCTGGAGCTGATGGCCCCTTGGGAGGGGGGGCAAGGTGATGCTTTAAATGTGTCCTTGGGGTTCCCAGGCACCCCTCAGCACCCAGGGGACCACTGGGGAGGAGGTCTAGGGAGGGTTCACTCTCATACCTCCTCTTGCTCTCCCTTTTTCAGTGTTTTCTTTTTTTTTTTTTTTTTAATATTTCAAAGCATAAAAACGCTTTGAACTTAAATGCATCAGTGCCAGATAAAACCACCCCGTGTTGCTTAGGGCCATTCAGGCCTCAGGTCTGCAGGAGGCAGAGGGTGAACCAGGAGTCTTGGCCAAATCCCCACAGTGGTGTTTGCTCCTGGTGTTTGCTTTTCTGACTTCTCATGCTTGCACTGCTCACAGCAGGGATAATCTGTTAATTAGCAGTTGTAATGCACCTTAAGACCCTTCCCTTAAAAGACCGAAAACTGCTATTTTTATTTTTTTCCCCATTATTTGTGTGTTTGGCAGATGCAAAGGGTTGCACAGGCTCTTTGCAGAATGGCATTTTGTGATGTGGATGAGGCAATGATGGCAAATCCCATGAGAAGGCAGCTTCAGAATAGTTTGTTTTGAAAGAAAAGGCAAAGTTTCATCTGCCAGGGTGGTGATGGGCTCTCACTCAGCCAGCTGCACAACCAGAGTGGTGGAAAGAGCCCCTTTTCTAACCATTTTTTAGTCCACCTAGGATCGTACCTTTCCTGGTGGGCATTTCCACACCACGAGTGTTTCATCACCCATTGCCTCAGCCTCACCTCCTCCCGAGATGAAAAGTCAGCACATGGCTGGGAGGAAACCAAACTCCAGGAGCAAACAGGCTCAGACCAACAACCCTGCTGCTCAGAGGAGCTCCAGACCATTTTTCAAGCCAAATCTCACAATAAAGGTCCAGATTTGACCCTCCTGGGCCACCAGAAACTTTGTCTTCTGCACCAGGCTGCTTGATGGCATGACCCCTGCCTCCCCCCAGAAAAAGCCAAGGCAGAAGCATTTTACAGAAATATTTCTGTAAAAAAAAAAAACAAGATTAACCTCCAGCTGGTGTCCTGGGTATGTCTTTTGTGAGTGTTTTCCTGCCATGTGAGAACACAGCTACAACCCAGAGCATGGCTGTGCTGCCATCAAGGTGTGGACCACCATGTGGTCCTCATGAGGAGAAGAAGAGCTTTGAATGGGGGTTTTGGGGAGAAAGAGGAGGATTTGGTTACCATCTGATGGGTGCAGTGGCTGGAGTGGGACTGGGGAGCACTGGTTTCCCTCCAAGGGGGATGCCAAGAGGTTGGAGAAACCTGCATCTTGCCTCAGCGGCTGCTGGGACAGCCAAGCACCAGGGAGCTTTGGTTCCTGCCAGCCCTCTGGAAACTCAGGGTCTGTGCTTGTCCCCCCAGCTCCAGTCACCTCCCGTTCTTCATCCAGATGAGCCCCTTGCACTCAGACTGGAGCCACGCTGGGCTGAAGGGGCTCATTCCCTCCGTGCTGCACTACAGCCTCCTGGGGTACAACTTCTTCATCCCCGATGTTGTAGGTAATAATTCCTGCTCTGCTCCCTCCCCCTGCCCCATTTCTGCCTTTTCTGCAGAGGTTTCTGCAGTGGTTGCTCAGGGAGGGGTTTCTGCAGCCTCTGCTTCAGGGAGGCTCTGCTTGAAGAACTTGGTTCCTGGTCCCCAATTTTCTGCTGGGCTGACTTGAGATGAATGTTGCCAGGGAATCAGCAGGGGAACTGAAAACAACCAAACAAGCAACGCACCCATGCTGTGGGTTTCAGGAGGCAGCTCCCAGGCAGCTCACTCAGCTCCTTGTCCCCCACAGGAGGGAGCCTGGCTGGTGACACCCCGGGGGACACGGAGCTGTACGTGCGGTGGCTGCAGATTGTCACCTTCCTCCCTGTGATGGCTTTCAGCAAACCACCCTGGCTCTGCTGTGATGCCTGGGTATGTCCCTGGTGGAGCCAGTCCAGAGGAGGCCCTGGAGCTGCTGGGAGGGCTGGAGCAGCTCTGGAGCCAGGGGAAGAGAGTTGGGGGTGTTCAGGCTGGAGAAGAGAAGGAGAAGGTTTTGGGGAGCCCTTGGAGCAGCTCCCAGTGCCTGAAGGGGCTCCAGGAAAGCTGGGGAGGGACTTGGGACAAGGGCCTGGAGGGATAGGATGAGGGGGAAGGGTTTCCAGCTGCAAGAGGGAGATGAGAGGAGATGGAGAGGAGATCTTGGGGAGGGAGAGAGGGAGAAATCCTTTGGGGTGAGGGTGCTGAGCCCCTGGGTGCCCAGGTTGCCCCCAGAAGCTGTGGCTGCCCCAGCCCTGGCAGTGCTCAAGACCAAACCAGGGAAAAAGAAGCAAGAAACAGAAAGAGAGCTACATAAATATTCATTCTTTCTTCTGCTTGCTTTGCTGTTTATTGTGCGAGGGACTTGTCCTGAGTGTCTGTTCCTGCCCACTGCAGGTCCTGAACCTGACCCGTCAGTGCATAGAGAGGCACCGGGACTTTGTTGTGCCCCTCCTGATCAGATCCAGCCAGGAATGGCTCCGGATGGGCTTCCCCATCTTCCGTCCAGCCTGGTGGCTCAGCCCCACAGACCCCACTGCCCTGACCATCGAGGACGAGTTCCTCATTGGAGATGAGGTAGGAGGTGGTGGGGCTGGGTGTCCTCCCCGGGCCACTGAGAGCAACCCAGGTGACAAGTGGCAGTGCTGCTGCCACCCCCTCTGCAGTGGGGTTGTCACCTCCCTGTGATGTGTCCCTCTGATCCCACTGCAGGTGCTGAAGTGTTCCCTGGGCCATAGATGATCAAAAAAGGCCTTGGAAAGGAAATTCAGGCCTTCCAAAAAAGACTTTTCTTAAGAACGCTGTGCCCCATCCTCCCTTTTTTATAAGGAGACTTTATTTGTGCAGCAGCACTGTTTTATCCTTGTTCCTCCTGCTTCGCCTGGATCCCAGATCAAGATTTTGACAGTTCCTACAGCTGGGTTTTTTTTTTGGTTTTTTTGCTTTTGTTTCACTAAAAGCCTAGTTCTCAGTCCAAAGTGTTGCAGCCCCCCTGCAGGAAGGTGTTCATCCATCTTTATGTGGGGATGCTGCTAATTGTGGTGACATTGTCTCCCTAAAAAAACCCCAAAGCCAACAGCAAAGCCCAGGAGGAATTTGTTCCTTAATTTAATAGGAAAAAAAAAAAATCTCAGTGCAGTTCTGGAAGCCTTGTGCTCCCCAGCTTTGGCCTCTGCTGGATGGATGCTCTCACTTCCAGCTGGGAGCCAGACCTCCCCATCTCCTCTGTGGGAGCAGAGGGAAGAAACTCAGCATCCTTTGGGACAGCCCAGGGGACATCCTGGCTGATCCTCCCCTCCTACACCCCTTTTTCCTTTCTTCTTCTCACTGCAGGTCCTGGTGGCTCCAGTCACAGAAAAAGGGCAGACATGGAGAGATATCTACCTGCCTGGGGAAGGGCACCTGTGGATGGACACCAGCACTGCCCGTGTCTTTGATGGGGGCACCATCCTCAGGAATTACTCTGCCAGCCTGGAAGAGGTGCCTGTTTTTATAAAGACCTCCTAAGGACAGATTGCCCCAGCCCGTGGCAAGCTGGCCACTTCCAGAGCACTGCTGGCCCAGCCTTGCTCGCTCTCCCTCAAGACTCTCTCAGCCTATTTGCACTTTTCCAACAACCTTTTGTTTTGTTTTGTTTGACTGTTGCAGCAGATATATTGTTTTGACAGTTTATAATTCTAAACTAGCAAAATACAGCCTGGCACAGAGGGACCCCCGGGCAGGATGCTGACCTCTCTCTGTCTTCCCAGGGCTTTCCCAGCACAGGAGCTGTGCCTCGAGGTGAACACAGAGCTGGTGGGAAAACCGGGGCAAGGGGAGGTCTCTGGGCAGCAGGATTCTGGGGAAGAAAAGCAAATCCCATGAGTGGCTCAAACACGGGGTGATGGGGACAGGGGGGACCATTGCCCACCCTCAGGTGGGGGCAAAGACTCTGGAGCTTGGCACCCCCACACCTGACCCTCACACAGACTCCTGGGTGCCCCAGCCCCTGCTTTGCACCACTGGTTGAATTTTATGGGTTTTCCTGTTTTTCCTGATAGTGGGACCAGCTTTCTGCCCTCCAGCAGAAAACAGCTCCATGGATCCACTGAGGAGATGCTCAGCTGCTCCAGTAACAGCCCAGGGGCTGAGAGGGGGGGGGTAGGAGACCCTCAGCTTCTTCCCTGACCCACAGAGGTACCTGATGGGGCTGGGAGGAGCACCCAGAGGAGAAGATGAGGGGGTCTGGGGAGGACAACCCAGATGCACCCAGGGGCCCTCTCACAACACCCACCCAGGTTGTTCAGACACATCAAAAGACACCAAATGACAGAAGGAACATCATTATATTTGGAGAGGGGTGCTTGACCAGGCAGAGGGCTCAGGAAGCTGTGTCTGGAGCAGCCCTGAGGAGCCCAGGACTGGGTGGTCCCTTCCCACCCCCTCCTGGAGTCCCTCATTTGCCACCAGCTCTGAGCCCTCTGCCAGGATCAGCTCCTTGGCACCTGGCTTGCTCCAGAGGAATTGTAACTCCAGAGGAATTGTAACTGATGGCACTGGCATGGCCTTCCCCTGGAGGAAGCCAGGATGTCACCTTCAGAGGGCTTAGAGCTGATTCTGACCCCTCCTCTGCTGGTCCTGGCTGCTTTCTGGGGCTGTGGGACCTGCCCTGGGATCAGCTCCTTCTCCCATCCTATTCTCTTGAGGAATCCCAGCATGTTCCCTGCTGGTGCTCACTCCTCTCTGAGGGGGCTGTGATGTCCACTTTGGGCCTTACAGATCTTCCCTCTGTGCCAGCAGCATCCTGAGCCCTGTCCTGCCCCTGCCTCCTGCTCCCTGGGGGGGGATGAGCTTCTCTACATCCACTGAGATCCCACATCTGGGACCTGACTGGGACCTTCTCTTGGGCCCTGGCGTGGCCACCAAGCTGGCACAAAGGGGACCTCTGGATCCTCTCTTGGACACTGCCATGGTCATCATCCTGCCCCCAGGGGGACTTGCTCCAGATTCCTTCTCGGGCCCTGGTGTGGCACAACAGGGACCTGGACCTGTCCCAGATGATTTCCTCCACCCTGGGGTGGCCATCAGGGTGCTGCACAGGGGACCTGCTCTGGACCTTCTCTGGGGCCCTGGGCTGCCCACTGAGGTGCTGCTGGAGGGACAGGCATTGGGCACTCTCCTGGGGTCCAGTGTGGCCATCACCCTGCTGCAGAGCTGACCCACTCTGGTTCCTGCCTTGGGCTCTGGTGCCGCCACTGAGCCCTTGCAAGGAGGGTCTGAATCGGACCTTTTCTGGGACCCTGGGGTGGGCAGAGAGCTGACACCAAGAGGACCTGCTCTGGACCCTCTGCTGGACCCTGGTGCAGCCACTGACCCCCCACAGGGAGGGTCTGAATCGGACCTTTTCTGGGACCTTGGGGTGGCCGGAGACCCGACACCGAGGGGACCTGCTCTGGACCTTCTGAGGGGCCCTGGTGAGGCCACTGAGGTTCTGTCCCTGGAAGAGTTTTGGGAGCCTGTCCTGGTCCCTGGTCTGGCCACCACCTTGGTCCCAGGTGTGAGGTCTGTGGTGTCCCATGGCTGTCGTGGTTCCTGCAGCCCCAGGCTGAGCTCCCTTTGCTCTGCACAGCTCCAGGGGGTGCAGCTCCTCCTGGTGGGGTGGCAGCTGCTGGCAGATGTAGGAAAACCTTCCCCGGCAGAGGGGACAAGTGGGGTGGCTGCACCCCCACTGCAGGATGCAGGGCAAGCAGAAGCTGTGCCAGCAGGGGCTCAGGAAGGCCGTGTTGCTGAGGCTGTCCTGGCAGATGGGGCAAATCTCCTTCCTGGAGGCATCCATCAGTGCAGCCTGGGGCACCTGGCTGGGGGTGGCAGCAGGGGAAGAGGTGCCCTGGGCTGCCAGCTCCTCCTGGGCTGCCCCGTTGTCCTCCTCTGCCATCTCCTGCTGCAAAGAGAAGGGACACAAAGCTCATCCATCACCTGCCCCCCAGACACAACCCGCAGGCAGCAGCAAGTGGATGGAGGGATGGGCTGAAGAGGTGACAGCTCTGCCCCAGGGTCCTGCATCTGTGGCCACAAATGCCAGGGACAGTCCTGGAGCAGATGGGTGGCACCAGGGACATCCCTGTGTGCTCCTGCTCCCTGGCAGGGTGGTGGATGTGGAGCTGAGGGCACCCTCAGCACGGTCAGCCAGGGCTTGGAGCAATCTGGAGGTGTCCCTGCCCGTGGCAGGAGTGGGACTGGGTGAGCTCCAAGGTCCCTCCAACCCAACCCCCTCCACAATTCCCTAATTCCATGACTGACCTCTCTGAGTTGCAGAGGCAGGGACAGGAAACGCTGGAAAGTGTTCCCCATCTTCCCAAGCAGAGCAGCAGAGGGCTGGGGGTGCAGGAGGTCAGGACCAGTGCCCTGTGTCCTGCTGGTGGCCCTGGTGATCCTCCCCGTGCCCTCATCGGGGACCTCGTGGGATGGGGGTCTTCATCTCCCCTCCTGCAGACAATGTCCCCCAGGCACCAGGGCAACTCTCAGGGCTGCCCCAGGCCTGAAATGGGGCATGTTGAGGGGGGGTCATTGTGACTCTGTGGTGACATGACAATGCTGTTGCTGACCCCACCCGGATGAGTTCCAGCCTTGGGAACAGGGGGTGAAAACCCCATCTGCAGAACCTACTGTGTCCAGTGCTGGGCTTCCAGAGTGTGAGAGAGGAGAGGAGCAGGAAGGAAGGCTCAGGAGCCAGTATCCAACCCAGTCTGAGACCTCCAGAGCTGACCGAGAGCCAAAGCAAATCCCTCTGCACCCAGGGGGCTTCTCTGCTCATTGAGTCTCAGGGTCACCTCTGGCACCTGCAGTGTGAGCAGGGGCTCCCTGCACCAAGGTCCCTGACCAGGGAGCAGAGTGGGAACACTTTCCAGCTTTCCAGCTCCTTCCTCACCGTGCAACTCTGCAGCAGGAGATGGCAGAGGAGGAGAACCAGGCAGCACAGGACCTGGCAGCTCAGGACCCTGCAGCTCAGGACCTGGCAGCTCAGGACCTGACAGCTCAAGAGGACCTGGCAGCTCAGGAGGACCCTGCAGCTCAGGAGGACCTGGCAGCTCAGGAGGACCTGGCAGCCCAGGAGGACCTGGCAGCTCAGGGTGTGGCAGCCCAGGAGGACTTGGCAGCTCAGGATGTGGCAGCTCAGGACCCTGCAGCTCAGGATGTGGCAGCTCAGGACCCTGCAGCTCAGGACCTGGCAGCTCAGGGGGACCTCACAGCTCAGGAGGACCTGGCAGCTCAAGACCCTGCAGCTCAGGACCCAGCAGCTCAGGAACCTGCAGCCCAGGACCCAGCAGCCCAGGCCACCTCTTCCCCTCCTGCCAGCACCAGCCATATGCCCCGGGCCACCTCTGAGGATGAGATGTGCCCACAGTGCCAGGACACCCTCAGCAGTGCATCCTGTGCTGCTGGGTGCAGGCACTGCTTCTGTGTGCAGTGTGTTCTGGAGTGGGCACACAGCCCAGCTACAAGCCCACACTTCCAGCAGACCCTTCGCCCCACCTTCCCCCAGCTGCAAACCCACAACCACGAGGAGCAGGACGACACGGATGACAGCAACAGGGAGACATTCCAGCCCCACTCTGTGGAAGGGAGGTGGCTGCGTTCTTCAGGCCAGCAGCACGGTGGAGGTCCTCACAGAGAGCACGGTGATGGCCACGCCAGGGCCTCCTGGATGGACCAAAACAGGTTCAGGAGGCAGCACCAGGATGGCCAAGCCAGGGACCCAGGGAGGGGACGCAGCAGGTCCAGCAGGCAGCATCATAATGGCCGTGCCAGGGATGAAGAGAGGGGACAAAACAGGTCCAGGAGGCAGCACCAGGATGGCCACGCCAGGGACAGAGGTAGAGGACGAAGCAGGTCCAGGAGGCAGCACCAGGATGGCCACGCCAGGGACACAGGGAGGGGACGAAGCAGGTCCAGGAGGTGGCACCAGGACGGGCAGAGCCAGGCTGAGGCTGCCCAGGGGTACAACTCATCCAGGAGCAGGAGGCGGCAGCGGAGCAGGGCTTGGGACACCGCTCACAACGAGGACGAAGCTCTGAGGCCCGAATGGGGCTTAGCAACCTCCTCAGGAAGGAGCGAGCACCGACAGCAAGCGGGCTGGGATTCCGCCAGGGAATGGAACAGGAGAAGGAGCCGATCCTGGAACAGGTCCCAGGCTCGCTGGGAACACTCGTGGGGCTACCACAGCGGACAGAACTGGTGGGGCAGGCACAGGGAGAGGACACGGAGCAGATCCTCCCTGTATCGCTGGGAAGCCCCCATGGAGCACCCAGGCACGGGCTCCTCTGCCAGGTGGAGGACATGGGGGAGCAGGGATTCTGCTCCAGAGGAGGAAATCCTGGATTATTCCAGGAGAGCTCAGGGGCCGCGCGGAGGCCGCGGTTCCCGGGCAGGGAGGAGAGCATCCCGGAGGAGGTCTGGCAGGCACAGGTAGCTCGTCCTGCCAGGGACCTTCAGCTGCGTGAGGAGCCCAGGGCACAGGGGGACAATCGGGGTGGTGGCTGCGCAGCTGCGGGGGGGGACGGGACACACATCGGGATGGTGGCAGTCGGATTGTCACCAACCGGCAGCGGACAGGATGGAGGCGGCCCCAATGCTCCTGCTGAGGGATGGCCAGCCCTGGCAGAAAGCTCTGCTGTCACCTCCTCGGGAGCCATGGACTCGAGGAGCCGGGAAGAGACCTCTGGAGATCACCGAGTCCAAGGACAACGGGAGCTGGGGCTGCCCAGGGCTGTTCCAGTCGGGCTCCGATCGGCTTCCAGCCCTTTCTGGGCAGCTTGTTCCAGGACCACCCCCGCCCCCCCAAAATAAACGAGTGATTCAATATTGTGGTCATTCCTTTAATTTCCCTTTCTCTTTTTGCTGGGAGCACTGGCAGTGTGACAGGGCACGAACGTGACGGGTGCTGTGCCCGGGACGCGCAGTCCCTCGGCCGGGCCGGAAAACTACCGCTCCCAGCATGCCCCGCGGTGCCCCGGGAGCAGCCCCTGCGGCGGGGTGGGCGCGGTGCACCCTGGGATTTGTAGTCCGGATGGCCGGGCGGGCAGGGGGAGGGCGGCGAGCGGAGACTCCGTTTCCCGTGGGGCGGGCGGCGGGGCGGGGAGACCGAAATGGCGGTGGATAAGGAGCTGCTGGAGATGGACCTGTACGGGCTGCTGGGGGTCGGCGAGAAGGCCTCGGAGAAGGAGGTGAGGGCTGTGACGGGGGGCCCGGGCCCTGCTCCTCGCTCCGGAGCGCGGCTGTGGCCGGGGGCTCGGGCCGGGGCTGCGGTCGCTGCTCCGCCGTGGTGGGGTTGGGGATCGCCGGCTGGAGGGGGTTTGTCCGGAATTCGTGTCCCTGGCGTGGTTCGTGGCCGTGGTGTCAGGAAAGCCCCGCCGGGGGTCCCGCATCCCGGTTGCTGGGGGTGGCTCTGCCTGCGGGAGCTGCCCCCGGGTCACCCGTGTGCGTTTTGTGGCTTTGGAAGGAGGCGTTTGGGGGTTTCCTTTGGTTTCCTTGGGGGGCAAACACCGGGCACGGGAGGGGAGCAGCTGAGCTGGGAGAGTGACCTTTGCAAGGGCAGGTCAGGCTCCGGGTAACTGAGCAGAGTTAAACTGGAGAGGGACGCTGTGGTTTTCCCCGTTTTTGGTTTTTTCCTGAGCAGCAGCAGTGTCCCAGGGTGAACCATGGAAGCAGCGAGTGTGTCTGAGGCTGCCTGGACATTCCCGGGGTGTAAAGCACAAAAAGGGGGATGAGGGGGATGGGATGATGGGGAGAGCCTGGAGGTGCGCTCAGCTTCCCTGCCCAGAGAGTTCCGAGGAGGAGGAGGCTGAGAAAATCCCAAAGTGGCTCTTGCGGAGCTCCAGCTGCTCCTCTCCCTTCCCAGGGCTGTGCCCACCAGGTGGAGCTGAGCCCCTGCTCCTGGGGGCAGAGAGGTGCAGGGGAGCGTTTTCATCCTTTGCAAAATCAGCCAAGAAAACAGCAAAAGAAACCCCCCCCCAAGAGCAATTTTGTTTGTTTGTTTCTGCAGTTTTGGGTTTGTTTTGTTGCTGGGTAGTTTGGTTTTTTTTTGTTTTGTTTTTTTTTTTAGGGGTTTTTTGGGGGGGGCAGGAGGGTTTTGTTTTGGTTCGGTGTTTTTTTTGGGGGGTGGGTTTGGGGTTTTTTTTTTTTGCTTTGTTTGTTTTGGGGGTTTTTGTGGATTTTTTTTTTTTTGTGGGTTTTTTGTTCGTTTGTTTTTAGGGTTTTTGGGTTTTTTTTTGTTGTTGTTTCTTTGTGTTTTGTTTTGTTTTATTTTTTTTTTTCCCCAAGTTGCTTTTCTCAACACAGACTGCCCAGCACCAACCAGCCCATGTCACCTCTGGCCCTTGCAGGTGAAGAAGGCTTTCCGGCAGAAGGCCCTGACGTGTCACCCAGACAAGAACCCAGACAAACCCCGAGCAGGTGAGAGGGACCCCAACACCTCTGGGGGTTGGTCCCACATGGACAGGATCCTGAAGTCTCCATCTGTGGGGCTCAGAGGTGTTTTCAGTGGCTGCTCGGGAGCCCTGGGGTTTGGGGTGAAGCCCAAAAAGGCCCAATAAAACTGTTTAGAGACAGAGTTTTAAGGCTTTAAACAGTAAAAGGTATTTATTTGTGGATCTGGGGAACTCCCAGCTCTCGCTGGACAAAAAGTTCCGAGGGTTAAGGGAAAGGGCTGGGGTGTTTATGCAGGAAAAGGGGAGGTTACAACATCCTTACCTTCTCAATTCTTGCTGACTTCATTAAATTGTTTCTTCTTATTTGTTGGTGGTGACATCCTTTATGTTCCATAACTTCCTTCTTATCTGTTGGTGGTGACCTTCTTGTGCAGATTTCACATTCTTTGGTGCCCAGCTGGTGCCTAAATGGTCTTGGCAGTGCCTTGTTTTAAGAACAAGACTTTTACACTTTTAATTATCTTTGAGACAGAAGCTGATCTCGTTCTGGCCTTGTGTTTGGTTACATTGTTCTAGTGGAAAATTACGTGTCTCGGCTGCTTTGTTCACTTCTTTCTCAGTTTAACCCTAAATTTTACTGGTTGTGAATACTAACATATTACAAGTTTTAATTCTACATAAAGTAGATTCACACAAACATCTTGGCCTGCTCTCCTCTCCTTACAGGAGTTAATCCTGTCAGGATCTTTCTCTTTCTCAGGGGTTGGACACAGACACATTGGGTTAAGAAACATCAGTGCTGAAATTTTTATTTGGTCCTCTCAAAATCTTCTCACACTCTACTCCAAGCCGTGCTGTCCCCAGTATTCTAATTACTATTTTAATTAACACCTCTCACAGTTAAAGCTTCAGTAGCAGGGTTATAAATCAGTTCAGTGCCTGTTTTTGCCTGTTAGAGGTAAGGTCCTGACTCTTTGGAACTTTGGACTCTTAGCAAGGTCCTTTTCCACCAGAAAATATATAAACTAAAAAATGAAAGTAGTATCTACCAGCAAAGAGAGGGAAGCTGCTGGGGGCTTTGGTGTTTGCAGAAGGTTGAGTAGGAGTTTGAGGTGTGTGGGGATGCCTCCAGCTTAGAGGGGAACATTCCAGGAGGAGAAATGCAAAGTTTGAATCTCGAGCTGCAAAGCTATTGCTATGAAAGGGAGAATTTCTTTGTGAGAGTGTCTTTCAGGCTGAGTGCAGGCTGAGCAGCTCTGTTGAATTCAAGTTTTCAAGATTTCTGTAAAAATTAAACAGCCCCAGTTCTGGTTTTACACTGAGGTTTGTGTAACAAATGCTGTCCTTTGGGTCAGGATGGCCCTGCCTGAAGGTTGGCTTACAAATACTTTGGAAAGAAGATTCTTCTTCCTGGTGTTCTGCAGGCTTCTTCCATCAGGAGTTGTCTTTCCTTGTCCATCTTCAGGCCACTCACATGGTTTTCCTCTCATTCCCAGCTGAAATCTTCCACCAGCTGTCCCAGGCCTTGGCCGTGCTGACTGATGCCACAGCCAGGGTAAGGATGTCTGTCCCACAGGGGGGTGGCTTTGTGGGGTGGTGATCCCTGATGGAAAAGTGCTGGAAACTCTCTTCCTGGCTGCCCTGCTCTCATCTCCCACTGTGATTTCATGAGTGGAAGTCTCACCTGTTACTCTCTGTAGCTCCATGAGACCAAACAGCAGGTGCCAGGTCAGAGCTTCTTGTTCTGATTTGATGTGCTCTGTCTGTCTGCTGCAAGGTGAGATACTGTCTTTAATTATGTGCTGGGCTGGGGCATATCCCGTTTGGAAAAAAATAAAATAAGTGATAAGCAGCACTGGCACAGGGAGATATTAAATTCCCATGGCAACAGTGCATGTGCAGTTCCCTCAAAGCCAAGGTCTGACAAATAAATCATCTCTGGATGAGACTGCCAAGGCTCAGCACCTTCCTTTCCATGGGGCAGAGGAGGCAGCAGAGCTGAACCACTGTGATGCTGTGACTGTCACCATCTCTGTGCTCTCCCTGCAGCACCAGTGCAGGCTGGGCTCTCCTCTTGCTGGGAGGAGGCAGCTGAGTGCCTGCTGCTCAGGGCCTGAAAGTAAGCTGAGCATGTGAGGAGAAAGAATAAAAACTAAAAATGAGCCAGTGGCACCCTCCAGCTAAACTCAGGAGAAGAAGGCATGTTACAGTCAGAGATGAGAGCATTTAGTGACATGAAATAGCCCTTGAAACACTGGCAATTAAACTTTTGGCTGCAAGAACATTTTGCCCTCTACATTTTAAAAAGGAAAAAGTGTGTAGCAAACCATTCCCCAGCAGGAGGCGAAATTGCCAGCTTTTCTAGTTTATGAACCAAGCAAGGGCTTTCCTGTGCAACTCTTCTGCAAGTAGCATCCTTCTGCACCACAGAAACGTTCCTGGGAGCCCAACATCTGCCTTGTGAATAAATATTTTGTATAAAATAGACTTTTACAATTGTAAAACTTAGTTCCAAGCCTGCTCTGTTAGCAGTGCTCCTAATGCTACTTTTGGCACATCCAGGAAACCAAAATGTTTCTCTCTCCAGTACACTCTGCAGTTATCCCAGACTTCCACACCCTTTTGGGCTCCATCTGGAGATCCTTGGGCCTCTTCTCCTCTTTTCAGGACATTGGTGTTTGTTTTCAACACCTTTAAGAGGAATGCTAGCTGGAAGCAGAAGAGGCTTCCCCTCTGCTCACAGTGCTTCAGTATCTGCTCTCCTCTCCATTCTCTCTCTCTCCTTTTTCTGCTTTCACATTTTCCTGTTGCTTTTGGCAGGCAGCCTATGACAGAGTGAGGAAGGCAAAGCAGCAAGCTGCAGAGAGGACACAGAAACTTGATGAGAAGAGAAAGAAAGTGAAGCTTGGTAATTAAAAAAAAAGCTACATTTCATTTTCTCTGCCCCCAAAGTCTTGGCTAGCTGGGTGTTTGCATTTCTTCTGGAACTCACCTCTGGTGGATCCCTTTGGGGTGGCCGTGGTTCCTTTACACCCAGGGCAAGGCAGCTGAAATCTGCAGGGGGAGGGAGCTGGGGCTCTGCTGAGAGCTCAGGCTGCTGGAAATTGCTGTGCCTGGGCAGAGCAGAGGCAGCAGAGCTCTCAGTGCTCTGCTTTGACACGAGGTCTGTGACCTCTCCATCCACCTTTGGTCAGCAGCAGCAGCAGCAGCACTGGAAATTCTCTTGGAACTGTTCTAATCTTGTTTCTTGCTCTGTAGATCTTGAAGCCAGAGAACGAGAAGCCCAGACCCAGGAGAGTGAAGAGGAGGAGACCAAGATAACGAGAACATTAGAACAAGAAGTAATTATCAGTTCTTTTATTTCTCTTGTCCCTGTGAGAAGAATTGCTGGAAGTTTTCACTCGGGACATGAGGGATCCCAGCTCAGGAGCACTTGAGATGTCAGGGAGGGTTCCCCAAAGGAATTTCCAGGCCAGGAGCTGTCCTTGGCAGTGTCCCTCTGGCATGGCCCATCCCTGGCACTGTGCTCTGCTCCCTCTGGTGCAGATCATCCGCCTGCGGGAGGAAGGCTCCCGGCAGCTGGAGGAGCAGCAGAGACTCATCCAGGAGCAGATCCGGCTGGAAAGAGAGCAGCAGATCCCAGGTGAGCAGAGATGAGGCTGGAGCCCTCAGCCAAACCCCCTCCCTGCAGGTGGGACCCCAGCTCCTCTGTGCAGACACAGCCTCCTGCCTGGGCACGGGGTCTTGCTCAGCCCCTTTTGAGGGATTAACCAGAAGTTTGGGATTTCTGCAGGGTTCCTTCCTTACACCTGGCATGCTGCTCTGTAGCACAGGGCTGCTGCTCCTTTCCCATTAATATTCCAAAGCATTGGATCTCCTTGGTCTGATGTGGAGCCTCACAGACATGCTGGAGGGAGCAAAATGGGGAATGATTCAAGTTGATAAAAGATAATGGGTCACTGCTTCTGTGTCCCCTTGAAGCTCTCAGTACTTCCCACCCCAAAGAGGCTCAGTGTGGGCAGTAAACTCTTTTGTCTGTGGTTGCTGAGGCTTTCTGGAACTTGATTCTCTTGTGTTCCTAGGATGTACACAGTCTGCATCCCAGGTTTGTGCAGAACAGCAACAATTCTGTCAGGAAGTGCTGATCTAAAGAGTTAAAAATGCAGCTAAAAACATCAGAGGTCCAAATGCAGAAACTCTTCTTGAGACCACCAGGGTTTTCCTGTCCTGCTTGTATTTTTACTCAGCTGCTTCCAGCCTTGATCGTGGCAACTCTGGGCAGCACAGAAGGGAAAAATGCTGACATTGAGTATTCAGCCTCTAGTACAGCTGCTGATGAGAGGGTTGCACTTGACTTTGGGGCTGAAATGGTCTGGTGGAAGTGCAGAGGTGTTTGCTGTTGCCATGGGGACGTTCTCAGGGCAAATTCTGTGCTAAGTGCCCAGGAGTTCTCACCCATGTCCTTGCCATCTTTTTCTCCTTTCCCCCCCTCAGGCAAACAAGAAAGAAACGGAGCAGAAGGCAAAGTAACTCCCAAGCTCAAGGTAAGACTTTAGGAAGTGAGGTCCATGAGCAGTGGCTCTCCTGTTCCCCAGACACTTTGCTCCCTTTGCTGGTTCTGCTGCTGAAATTGGCAGTTCTGGGAGTGCAGCTGGAATCAGCAAACTGGGTTGTTGTGCCTGTGGCAGGAGCTGCACTGAATGTGGCAAAAGATGTGAAACTGTGCAAAGTTACCTTGTGTTTGTTTCCCAGCTGAGATGGAAATGCAGGAAGGAAGATGAGACGAGAGGAGGATACTCAGAAGATGTTCTGCTGAGGATCCTACAAAAGGTCCTGTCTGAAACTCTCCTACTCCTCATCTTCCCCAGCTCTCAGTGGTGTAAGAGGATGGTAAATTCTGGGCAGCTCTGTATGAACCAGAGTGGCTCACTGTCCAGCTTTCTCACTCGTGCCATTTCCAGAAGCCCATTAGCTGTGAGCAGGCCCCCAGCTCTCTCTCACCTCTGTATCATTCCCCCAGGGACTCCTGCATTCCATGAGGGACTCCAAACTCTCCCCACTGAGTTGTTAATCCACGTGTGAAAGTCAGTCTGGCTGTGGGGTTCTGCTGCACTTTTCCCTCTGCTTAAAGCCCTGAGTATGAGCTGCTGTGGGAAGTTCAGAGATGGGAACAGAGAAGCCTTTGATCTGCTCCCTGCATCTCTTTGATCTGTATTTTCCCTGCATGCAACTATCTCCTGCAGCTCTGACTCCTCTTGCACTGGGGCTTGCTGGGAGCAACGTGTGGAGCTCCATGACTCCCCAGAATTATTTCCTGAAGGGGCAGAAATTGTGGCAGGTTGGGATCAGTGGGAGCTCCAGCCTCACCTCTGTGAAACACCTCTTTTCAGTGCCTTGGTTCCAACAGGTGGACTCAGCTTCTTCTCTTCTGGGTCTGTAATTAACTTTTCCTTCCTCCTTTTCTTCCTGGCTGCTGGCAGTATGGTGAGGTGCTCAACTTGCTGATCTCCAGTAGGAAGACTGGGAGTGCAGTGGTGGAGTTTGCAACAGTTAAAGCTGCTGTAAGTCTGGGGGGGACCCCGGGTGGGGGTTGTGGAGGGGAGGGTCAGCACCTGGGGGTGCTGCTGTGTCATTAGGGCAGTGGGATGGGTAATGGGAGTCTGAAGGCTGCAGGAAGGGAGTGGCAGGGCTGGAGGCATCAACCCAGAGCAGGTCATGCACAGCAGCAAGCAGGCTGGGCATGGAAAAGGCAGAGGAAAGAGGCACCCTTTAGGCAGCAGGCACTGAGCCATTGAATCAGCTCTGGCTGCAGGTGAGTGACCCAGTGTGGAGATGGGCTGAGTGAGTTCTGGAGGCTGTATCAGGCATTTAGAGCTGAAAAGAAATCAGGATCTCTGCCCTCACTGTCAGTCAGAATACTCTGTGTGGCTGTGGAAAGAGAACTTATTTCCCTTAACTCTAGCAGTTCCATCAACTTCCACCAGCTGTACAAGAATCTCCTTGTTACCCCTTCTTTCACTTGTATAGCTAATAAGCAAAAACCTCAAGTTCTGTGAGCTGTTTATGAGATCCTGGCAGTGGTGTCTTCCAGCTGTGCTTGCTTAGATCTGGACCCTCAAGGGTGTTTCTCACAGAGGGCAGCTGTGGAGTTCCCCCTGTGTGTGCCCTGATCCTGCCTGAGATGGGAAATAAGATTGTTAGTGACCCGTGGGGGAGCAGGGTCTGAAATCCAGGTGGTGATGGAAGAATTTTTTTATTGGTAGGAGATGGCTGTGAAGAATGAAGTTGGGTTGATAAATAATCCTCTGAAGATTTCCTGGCTGGAGGGGCAGCCCCAGCACAGCCCCAGCACAGCCCCTCCTGACAGCACCAGCCAGCCCAGGACTTCACAGGTAAGGAGACCAAGGCTGCTGTTATTTAAATCTGTTTCTATAGCAACCCAAATTTTAATTTGCATTTAGGGTGAGACATGGGTATTCCTGCCAAGAAGCTCTTGCTGAGCTACCTGCCTGTCCTGGGGTCGTGGCTCCTTTGCAGGAACCTCTGCCTGAGCAGCAGCGTGCTGAGAACACAAGTGGGAGCCTGGCAGGGGGTTCTTGGCTCTGTTGGCTCCTGGCAGGATTTATCTTGGCTTGTTTCTAGAGCTGAGGCTTGTCAGTGTGGAACTGCAGCATCTGCTGCCACGGAGGATTAGCTTGGTGGAGCAGGAAGGGCTGAGCAGGTTAAAGCAACAAGTGGGGATGGGGATGCTGTGTCCTGGCAATCCCCTGTGGGACTGGGGAGCAGCTGGGGAGGAGTTACAGCCAGGGACTCCCCTGCCTTCCAACAACTGCCCTGCTGGTGCCTCTGGGTCCTTTCTGCTGCTTTTGTGACTAAACTCCTGTGGTTTCTGTGGTTCCATTGCACTCGTGCTGCCCAGGTTCAGATCTCCAAACTGCTCTGGTTGCTGCCTTTCCTAGTTCCTACTCCAGACTCTCCTGCTTCCCCTGGGATGCTTCCAAAATCTGTGCTGTGACCCGTAGCTTCTCCTGGCTGTACTGCTTCCAATTCCCTCACTCTTTCTCCTCAGCTCTCTGACTCCAGACTATGCAAAATGAGTTCTTTCAACCTGCCCCAGCCTCCTCCCTGCTCATCCTTTCATACCCAGTCTGGCTCCCCAGCCATCAGGGCCCACATTCCTGCTTTCAAGCTGTACTCATCCATTCTGATTCCTGCTGCCCTCGCTTCCTATTTGCTGCTCCCTCCCAGTGGCTCCTATTTCTGTCTGAATCCACCCCCAGGTTTGCTCCCACTCTGTGCAAGTGCAGCTCCTTCCCAGCTCAGCTCCAGACACCAGCCCAGGAGCTGCCAGGTTCTCATGGTAACACACTCACTGCTTGTCCCCTTCAGAGCTGTGTCTGCTCCCTGCTGGGGCACTCAGCCAGGAGCTGAGCTCCAGAGCCTTCAGAGGAAAGGGGGGCTTCAGAGCTGGGGGGCTTTGGGAGCAGTTCCCAGGTGAAGGCAAAGCAGGAGCTGTGCTCTGAGGAGGTGGGCAGATCCTTGTCTCCACACTCCTGCTGGGTTTCTTCACATCTCCAGCACTGGGTACAGGTTGTCCAGCAGTTCCTGGAGAGCTGCTGGAGCCAAACAGGCAAGTTATGCTTGAATTACCAAAGCTGTGGCTTGGCCAGCATTCCCTGAGGCTACTGGAGAGCAGTGACTGCTGATTGCTGCAGCTCTGCCTGGTTCCAAGCACCCAGAGCTGATTTTCCCACTACAGCATCCTGAAGCTCTCCCTCTGGGGAGGTCTCACCTTGCACCTCAGGCAGTGGCACCTCCCTGCCAGTGCCCCTCACCCCCTTTGGGGCTCATTCAGCCATCACGTGCTGGGAAAAGCCTCCTGCCTGCCCCTTTTGGATCTTTTCTAAGCTCCTTTGAGGTTTCATAGACTTTGGTTTGTACTGTCTGCCTTTGTTGTGAGTCTAAGAAGGATAAGAGCCCCCTCTGCCTTCTCTGAGCCATCTCTGTGCCCTTTGCTGTAGCTGCCAGCAGAGCCTGTGGCTGCCTGGGTGCAGGAAAGTTTTCCTTCTGCTCAGATCCTGGTGTCTGATCTAGCTACCAGCAAGGCAGGCAGTGGTGACCCAGCAGTTCCTGCAGTTCCTGTGTAGTAGTTTGCTCCAACACTGCCTGAAATGTTCCCAGCCTGGCAGGAACCTCCCCAGTGCCCCGGGATGGGGTGAAGAGCTGCTCAGTGCTGACCCCAGCTCTGTGCTCTCCCCAGGGGCAGGTGAAGCACCAGCAGCTCCAGAGGAGCAGAGCCAGGCTCTTCCTCACCCTCCCCAAAGCCTCAAGTGCCAGAGAGGGCAGATCTTGGTCACTGCAGGACAGGCACCTCTGCCCAGGGCTCTCTCTGCTTTGCTACCAGTGAAATGAGGCAAGCAGACACTTCCAGTCACAGATACATTTATTCTTCCTTATCTGTACAGCTGATAGATCAGTGCATGCTCCAAGCAGCAGTATCTAGAGAAACTTCTCCTGCTAGTAAGATAAACAAACTGCAGTTGCTGTATCAGAAGCCTAGGTGGATGCTTACCTGTTTCCAGGCTGGGAGTGCCAACTGCACTTGAGTTGGGAAAAAAGAAACCCACAAGGAAACAAACAGGAAAAAAAAAAAGAGGGATGGCTTTTTTTTTTTTTTTTTTTTTTTTTTTTTTTTTAACATCCAGACATGGTGGGAGTAGAATCCCCAGGTCCTGTGTCTTGACCCCTGCCACAGCTCTGGCAATGCTGCTGCTTCCTTGCAAGCCTCCTGCTTATCCACAAGTGCTGCAGGTCGTGTCCCTTTCTGTCCCTGCTCCCAGTGTCACAGCCACAGCCCCAAAACACTGAGCAGCTCTGTCCTGGGAGGAGGAGGAGGAGAAGCAGAGTCTGGAGTGGGAAATTCCCAGACGTGGATACTCGAAACCCTCCCAGGATTCCAGCAGACAGGGCTCCTGTCTGAGCCTCCTGTGAGCTCTGCTCCAAAGGGCTCCTGGGCAAGGACAGGGACAAGGACAAGGACAGTCTGTGGCAGGTGAGGTGGGGACAGCAACAGGGACCAGGCAGGAGGGCAGTGCTGCAGCATCCTTCCCACTGGGACAGAGCACACGGGGGGTGTCACATGAGAAATACCTTCAGATGGCATAATCCCTGGGGTTCTGTTTCCTGAGGGTCTGCAGCACATCCTCGAGAAGAGAGAGCCCCAAATCCACCTTGAAGGAGAGGAAGGGATCGGGCAGGTCGGGCAGAGCTGTGCCCGGCGTCTCGGCCGCCCCGCAGGCTGCACCCTGCTCCTTGTGCTGGGACTGAGTCTGGGTGGCTTTGTGGTACTGGGGAGCAGCCCCAGAAAAGGAGAGGTCAGGGTGGGAATCTGTGTGGTCGATGATGTTGGGGCAGCTGGAACTGTCCAAGTAGAGCCGGGGAGGCTTGGGAGGTGCTTGTGCCTTGGCAAGGTTTTGCTCACTCTGGTATGAGAGGTATTCAGACTTGTCCTTCAGATCCCTCAAGCATTCCCTCTTCTGCCCATCACTGTCCAGAGTGTGGCTGTTCTGGTTCAGGATGATGACTTGGTTGCCCAGCTTTTTGTGTCTCCTGAGCGAGAAACGTCTGAAGAACGTTGTGGACTTGATGGAGCCTCTCCTCCAAGTATCCATGCTGATGGAAGGCACCCAGGAGGAGGAGGAGGAGGAGGAGGAAGCTGCTGACTCCTCACAGCCAGGTGTTGGGCTTCAGTTGCAGGATCAGCAGCGAGCCACACAACAGGAACAACCTCTTCCTTCCCCGTTCCTGTAGCTGGAAGGAAAACAGAGAGGCTGGCGTTGCAGGAAATGCAAAGTGCCCGCTCCCTCCCCGGGCTGAGCAGCAGACTTGGAGGCTCAGGAGTCTCCTTCTTCAGTGGGGAGGGAATGGCAGTGCCTGAGCCTCCTGAATCTGTGCTGCAGGAGCGAGCTTGTGAGGAGCAGCCCAGGCACAGTCACCATGAGAACAGCTTTGCTCCAGCATCCAGAACAGAAGGGCACTCGGTGCCATGGTAACCAGCACCCTTCTGGGGAAGGGCAGGGTATAAAAATCTCAGTGGGTGGCGAGGAAGGGAGAGGGTGACTCAGTCCTGCTGGGGGAAACCGAAGGAATGCAGTCGAATGGAAGGTTACAAAGGCAGCAGAAGGCAGAGGTAGAAGGCAAAGGTTGGGAAAATGGAATCAAAATCAACTTACGGTGAGCCGGAGCCGTGCCCGAGTCTAACAGGTGGGGAGGAGGAGGAGGAGGAACTCCTGGAGCACGAGGAAAACCATGAGCACCACGTCCAGCACCACGCTGGGAGGTTGGAGGAAGCCAAGTCCAGGGGGCAGTCAGCCAGGTGGGAGCCACAACAATTTAAAAAAAAAAAACCAACCCCACTGCCTCCTTCTCTTGCTGTGCCTCCCGTCGCTGCAGCTCCCTGTCTGGATGTGTTTGTTTTGAGCCAAGCCCTTGCTGAGTCAGCCACGTCAGGAACTGGGCTTTGCACCCACTGGTAATTGCCAGGCTTGCAGGAAGGAGTAGGAGTGTGTGGAGTGTGGAGTGTGGAGTGGCAGAGCCCCAGCCCACGCTCCCCCAGCAGAGCTCAGCACCACCTCCTGGGTCGGGTCCTGCCGATGGTTCCTTCTCCCCGCGCTCCCCTCTCTGCCCCTGCTGCTTGTCCCAGCAGAGCTCCCCACGGGGCCAGGACTCATCTCCCTGCTCTGTTTTTAAATTTACATCCCGGAGTGTGAGGCAGTGATTCAGGTTTGTGCAGGTGATTCATCTGTGAGCCTCAGCCAGGCTGTGCCATCCAGCCAGGCAGGTGACAGCACCAAGGTGCCCCTGGGGAGTGGACCTTGCAGAAACCTGGTTCTGATGATCCCCTCTGCTGCTTCCCCGGGCAGAGGGGAACCCTGTGAGTGCAGTGCTGAGAGGAGGCTTCATTCATGCAGCTCCTGAGAATCCAATTACAGCCTAATTAGTCTCCTCATTTCCCAGTCTCCATTTCTCATCTGCTGGGGGCTCCTGGCTTGTCCTCTGCAGCTGGAGGAGCCACGGTGCTGGCACAGGAGAAAAATCTGCACTCACCCCATTCTCCTGCAGAATCTTATTTTGCTCTTCTGTGGCCTTTTCCATCTCTGCTGGAGGAGTCCTTGAATCACCACTAAATCCAGTTCCTGGGAAAGCGAACGTGGGATTTTTTTCTTTTTTTCCCATTCACCTTCTGTGCAGATGCTTTTATTTCTACCTGAGCTGCCAAGGGAGTGAGGTGGATGTTGATGTTTCCAGGCATTGCTGTGCTTCAAATCCCTCTGAAAGAGTGAGGCCACCTACGAGTGTGGAAGCAGAGAGCCAAACCCCCCCTCTGCTCTGTGCTGTCACCTGCTGCCCACGTTCCTTGGGGAGAGGCAGTGATGTGACAGCTGCAGAAAGGCTCCCGAGAGCTTTTCCATGAGCTGGAACACTCATGGGTCAGGTTTGGGGAGGCACGGGGTGGTTTGCTTTCCTCAGCTGTGTGTAAACCACACAACAGTTGGGTGATTATCCTATATTTTTATGGCACTGGCCTTATGTGAGGGGTGAAGTGTACGCTGGGCTCTGCTGGCTGAGCACACTGCCCTCCCAAAACAACTTCCCTGCTTTCCCGGGAGCAGCCCCAGGAGCAGGATTGGGGTCCTGCCTGGGTCTCCTGGCTCCCTGCTCTCACCCTTGCTCTGTTTCTCCGTGTTCTCCGTGCTCCTGACCGGGGTCCCACCTGGGGATGTGGTGTCTGGGGGGCTGTGGGTGGGAGCTCTGGGTGCATTCCTGTCCCTGCCAGGCTGTGTTTCTTTCCTGCCCACAGGGATCCGTGGTCTCGGAGCGGGATTACGAGAGCCTGGTGATGATGAGGATGAGGCAGGCAGCAGAGAGGCAGCAGCTGATCCAGCAGCTCCAGAGGGAGGATGAGGAGGAGTCTCACACCTAGCAGGAGCCAGGACAGCTTCCCCACCCCAGCCCATCATCCTTCATTTCCAGAGCTGCTTCTTAAGTCAATAAACCTCCTTTTTTTTAAAGTCAGTGTAGGAGTATGGACTCACAGGGACTGCAGCCCTGACCCCAGGGCAGGAGAGCTGTGTCAGCTTCACTCTTGGGGGGCTCAGCCCCCAGGCTGTGTGTCCCCAGCAGCTGCAGGTGGCAGAGGGGAGGGTGTGAGAGCTGCTCCCAGGAGCTGCTTTTGCAGGAGCTGTGGCTCCATGAGGCTGTGGCTGTTTGAAACAACCCCCAGAAAGACACTGCTCTGTCTGGAGAAATGTTTATTGATGGTGGCACCTCTGCAGCAGGGGGGATGTACACTCCAAACACTCCAGCATTGCAACAGCTGCTGTTGAGGTGACGGAGCCTGTGCCTGAAATGTTCACAAGACTTTATGGGGCTGTGTCAGGAGCAGTGTGTAACCTGTGTGTAACCTGTGAGTGAGCCACACAGCTGCTGCTGACCACAATCCCAGCTGGGAGAGAAACTCAAAATCCCCATCTCTCAGGGAGCACTCTGTAGGTTCAGCAGCTCCTGCTCACGTTCTGGGGATGAGGTGTCCTGGCAGCCCTGCACGTCCTCCCCGTGTCCCCCCCACCCAGGAGAAGACACAGCCCAGACCTCCCCGGGGCAGCCCCGAGGAGCAGGCAGAGCAGGCTGTTCTGTGAACTTCCTCCAGTGCATGCTGAAGAGGAGATTTAAATGGGAAAAGAGGGCATTTGCCAGCCTGCTGTCCAGAGGGATGCAGAGATGGAGCCATCTGCTCCCTTCCTCCCCCTCCACCCTGGGGGCTGCTGAGTTGACCCCGGGTTGAGTTTTGCCTCCTCCCCCCCCGCACCCGGAGCCTGGGACAGAAAGGAATCAAGGGGAAAAGTTTGCCAGGAGTCCTGTGGGAGATGTTCCTCGGCAGGGTCTTGTCCAGGAGGGACCCTGAAGCCCCCCCCTCAGTGCTCCTTGTGCAGGCACCAGACCAGGGTCTGTCCCACGCCCGTCATGCTGACCACACGGTAGCCACAGCTCTCCAGCTTGTCCAGCACCACCCGAGGGGCATCGTTCACGTAGTACTCCCAGCTGCAAGCAGGGAAAAGAGGGCACGGAATGAGGGGGAGAAAGCAGAGATGCCCTGCTGGGAAGGATTCTTCTTGCCCTAATGGCTGCTGAACCCATGGGAGACCCCAAAGTGCCCACCCCTGGCACCCGGGGGCATCCAAGGGTTTGGCCAAGCAGCTGGGGAAGTGCTCAACCTGCAGGTGCCAGAGCAAGGAGGAAACCTGCCCAAAAGGGAAGGGTTTGGGGTAAACTGGGTTTGGGGAGCGGCTGCCCAAAGCCACGTGGTGCTGGGTGACCTGGGCTGGGGCTGCAGCTCAGGGGGTTCTGTGGGAATTCGTGGATTAGGAGGGGAATCCCTGCCATGGAGGGAAGAAGGATCCGGGTGCTGCTAAGGAATGAGGAGCCAATGTTTTGCCTGCCTGGCTGTAGGTCGGGGGTGGCTTTGAGAGCTTGTGCTTGAAATTTGGGGGGATGAGGAAAAAAACTGCTGCCTTCAGCCAAGAGTTAAGCCTTTGAAAAACCAGAAGTCATCAGAGCTGCCAAAGGGGGTGGATGGAGCTCAGTTCCCCTTGGGACCTGCTCTGAGGCTTGGGATCTCTGCCCAGGGGGTCCTGGAGCAGGAGGGGAACCCAGGGAAAAGAGAGGGGGTGGGGAGGGGAAGGGCAGCAGAACACAGACACAAACTGGGCTGGATTAGGTGGGAAGCAGCAGAGCTGAAGCCCTGGGTCTGTCCCTGTGGATGGGTGCAGATGGGAGAAGCCTCACAATAGCTGAGCTTTGGGTGAGTCACTGCTAATGATGGGCTGCAGCACCACTGGGATCTTGTTTGGGCACCTTGACAAAGACTTTCCTGATCTTCATACTAATAACAATTAAAAAAAAAAAAAAAAAAAAAAAAAAGAGAAAAAAGAAAAAAAAAGCAAACCACCCAAAACCGTACCCAAAATTGTCCCTGCTAAGGCTGCAAAGCATGAGTGGAGCAGGGGGGGTGTTTAAGGAGGGAGGTGTGCAGGCTGCTGTGTCTCAGGACAGATTACACTGGGCTGTAATTACAGATGTGGTGTCAGGATAATGTGTGATCAGCAGTGCCTTTGAACTTGGAGCTTTCTCTGCCAGGCTTCCCACATCCCTTGGGATTCACGGGCTGGAGTTGGGCGATGTTGTTCCCATTGTGCAGAGGAAGGAGCTGAGGAGGGGACTTTGTTATTTGCAGGAATTTCACAGAAAACTGGAGGGGGGGGGAGGCTGAGAAGGAAACGTGCCACGGGCAGAGCCTTCAACAGGAGAGTGCTGAGGCTGGGACAGCTCCTTGGAGGTGTCCCCGAGGTTCCCAGCTGCCATCTCAGCTCCCTGGAGGGCAGAGCTTGGCTGGGGAACATCTCCATCCAAGCCCGAGCAGGTGCCTGAAACCTCAGCTCCCCAGATCTGGCAGAGAGGGACAGAGGGCTGGGTCTGCATGTCAGAGCAAGCAGCTCCTGGCTTCCCGTGGCAGGGGACGGGCCCCACAGCCACCCATGGGTGGCCCCAGCAGGATCCCCACAGCCCAGGGTGGGGTTGGCTCCCCCTCTGCTGGGGCTGGGTTACCCCCAGGGCTCTGGCTCTGCCCCTCAGAGCTGGGAGGCAGGGATGGGGGTGCCTGCCTGGGCCCAGCAGCCCATAATAATTACCTGTCATTCGTTAGAGCTGCAGAGCAGCACCAGCCCTCTCCCTAATTAGGGACAATTAAGCACTTCATCCCTACAGTCCCCCAGCAGGTCCCTGCTGCTCAGACCTTTGCTCTCAGGCTCCTGCCGGGGTTGTGGTGAAGGTTTTGGGGCTTGGGGGAGGACAGGAGGTGAGTGTCCTACAGCCAGGTGAGTGTCCTACAGCCAGGTGAGTGTCCTGCAGCCAGGTGTGTGTCCTGCAGCCAGGTGAGTGTCCTACAGCCAGGTGAGTGTCCTGCAGCCAGGTGAGTGTCCTGCAGCCAGGTGAGTGTCCTACAGCCAGGTGTGTGTCCTACAGCCAGCAGTGTGTCCTACAGCCAGGTGAGTGTCCTGCAGCCAGGTGAGTGTCCTGCAGCCAGGTGAGTGTCCTACAGCCAGGTGAGTGTCCTACAGCCAGGTGTGTCCTGCAGCCAGGTGAGTGTCCTGCAGCCAGGTGAGTGTCCTACAGCCAGGAGTGTGTCCTACAGCCAGGTGTGTGTCCTACAGCCAGGTGAGTGTCCTACAGCCAGGACTGGAGCCTGGTGGGCAGGGGGGGAATCTCCCAGCTCTGCTCCAGATCCTGGAGCTCTGTCCCTGACTGGGGCTGCTGGTGGCCAGGGCTCAGGTGTTGGTAGCCACATCCCATCCTGGGGATGTTCTCCCCCTCCTGTGCAGGGACACAGCCCCCATGGGGTGACACAAACCCGGCTGGATTCAGGGCTTCAGGGATTTGTTTTGCTTCGTGGTTTGGTTTTTCCCAGAGGAAAACGTGAGGTGAGATCTCAAAGTGGGGATGAAGGGAAAGAGAGAAAAGAAAGAGGAAAGAAGTGAGGAGGAAGTGAAGGATGTGTTGGTTGGTAAAACATCTCCCCTGGGAAGGATCAGGGGGAGCCCGAGCTGGGCCAGGGGGGGACTTACAAGTGGTTGCCCATCATGTTCCTCTTGGTGGCCCCCAGGAAGGTCATCAGGCCGGGATCTGAGTGCTCATCCCCCACCATGGTGGGACCCACCTCCTGCAGGAGAGGCAGGGGAGGGCTGAGGGAGCAGTGCCACCACATCCCCTCCCCACACTCCCAGTATGGCTCCAGTAAGGGCTGGACTGGGAAGGGAATGAGTGCCAGCCCGGGACAGCAGGACCTTGGTGGCTTTGCCCCGGGATCCAGCTCCAGGGGGTTTGTAGGATCGGGATGAGGCGCTGCTCCCATCTCAGGGTGCAAACCCCTCAACCCCCCCGTGTTTTACCCCAAAACCAGCACCCCCGGGGAGCCTTCGGGAATGGCTCCAACTGGGAAGGGTGAGGAGCAGGGAGCCAGGGGGTGTCTGGGGTGAGCAGGGACAGTGACATTCCCTGGGGAGCTGGGGGGGGGGAGATGGATGGAGCCTCCTCACCCCCCAGCCTGACACAGGGGATGTCCCAGGGGACTCCCCCTCCCCCTGGCCACTGCTGGGCAACCAGTAGCCAAACCCCAGGGCCGGGGGGGCATTTCCAGCCACTGCTCCAGGCCCGGTTCCAGGCTGGGGCTGTTTGCTTTGCCCAGGCAAAGGGCGGCTGCCAAGGTCCCCGGGGAGGGGGACGGGGACAGGGAGAGGGGACAGGGAGAGGGGACAGGGAGAGGGGACAGGGAGAGGGAGAGGGGACAGGGACAGGGAGAGGGGAGAGGGAACAGGGGAGAGGGGAGAAGGAACAGGGACAGGGAGAGAGAGAGGGGACAGGGGAGAGGGGACAGGGACAGGGGAGAGGGAGAGGGGACAGGGACAGGGACAGGGGACAGGGGACAGGGAACAGGGACAGGGGAGAGGGGACAGGGACAGAGAGAGGGGACAGGGGCAGGGACAGGGGCAGGGGAGAGGGGACAGGGAACACGGACAGGGGCAGGGGCTCCTCCAGCCCCGCTGCTCCTGCCGGGACACGGGCACACGGAGCTCTGCCCTCTGCCTGCTCCGTAACCACAGCACCCAGCACCCAGCACCCAGCACCCAGAGCCGGATGATGCTCGGGTGCCCCTGCAGCCCCCCCGTTCCCTTGGGCACCTCCAGGAGCTGCTCCCAGCCCCCCCCTCTCCCCCGTTGCTTTTTTTTTTTTCTTTTTTTTCCACCCTTCCTGTGGCGAACCCTCGTGCTTTGGGGTTTATCACTGCCCCTTCGGAGAAGGGAAATTAAAACGGAAGCGCGGGGCTGTCTGCTCCGGCTGGAGAGGTGCCTGGCGGCGGGGGGCAGGGGGGGCAGTGACCTCCGCCTGGGCTGCAGCCGCTCAGAAAGAACATTTCCTCCTTGGTTCGCTGCCAGGGGGGCCCGGCCGCTCTTCTCCCCCCGGGAAAGGGGGATTTGGGGGGGAGGGAGCACCTCCGGGGGGCGGAGGGGGGGAAGGAGGGGGGGCTTTGGCGCTCGGGGGATCCTACAGCGAGTTCTGGGGTTCCGGGGAGGGGGGTGACAGCCCCGGGGGGCTGGGGGTGAAGGGGGCAGGGGGGTGGGTGGGCACCGAGGGGTCACAGCAGCTGGGGGGGGCCCTGCCGGGGGTCCCCCGATTGTCTGTGTGTCCCCCCCAGCAGCAGGCACAGCCCAGCCCGGGATGGCAGCTGGGGCTGAGCGTGTCCCTGCCCCACGCGTGGCCCCGCGTCCCTCTCACACACCCCACCAGTGTCACTCCCGTCGGTGCCCGTATCCCCCCCACCCGTGTCCTTTCCCCCCCTCCCCAGCAGCCCCTCTCGGTGTCCTTGTCCCCCCCGTCCCTGTCACCCCCTCCCGTGTCGCCCTTTCCTCTCCGTGTCGCCCCCACTGTCCCCGGCAGCTCCCGTCGGTGTCCCCCCCCCTCGTCCGTGCGCCCCCCACTCGTGTCACCGTGTCACTCGTGTCCCCCCAGCCCCTCCCGGACCCACCATGCGGATCTGGGTGCTGATCAGCAGGTACGGCATCCTCCGCCGCTCCCGCCGCTGGTACCGGGGGTGGTACCGGGGGTGGTACCGGGGGTGGTACCGGGGGTGGTACCGGGGGTGGTACCGGGGGTGGTACCGGGGGTGGTACCGGGGGGACGCGGCCTCTCGTGTCCCTCCCCGCGGCCACCGCCCCCGGGCAGCGGGGACCGCCCCGTGCGGGGGGACCGGGGACTGGGGGGGAGGTGTGGGGCGGTAACCTCGGGGTGCGGAGCCCCGGGGGACCGGGGGGAAGAGGCCCGGGTCGTCCCCCGGGATCCGCAGCGAGGGATGGGGAGAGGGATGGGGAGAGGGATGGGAAGGGGTGGGAAGGGATGGGAAGGGAAATGCAGGACCGGGAGGTGAGGGCTGGGAATGATGGAGCAGGAGCCAGCCCTGCACCCCGTGGAGCTGAGGCTTGGACTCGCTGAGCTCCAAGGTCTTTTCCAAGCAAGGCAATTGAAATCCCTTCCAGCTCCGGGGAGAAGCTCCCCCCGTGGGCACGGGATGGGTGAGGGGTGGGGGAGCAATCCCCAACCCCCCCTCAGCACCCACCCCGGGGGCTGGGAACGGCACCGAGGGAGCTGGGAGGATCCATCCCTCTTCCCGGTGAGGATCCATCCCTTATCCCGGTGAGGATGGATCCTGGTGAGGACGGATCCTCTCCGGGAAGAGGGATGGATCCTCCCTGGGATGAGGGATGGATGGGGGGTGTGGGATGGGTGCGTGATGTGTGTGATGGGCTCAGCACCCCCGCACACGGGGGGTTTCTCTCTTTGTGACCCCGTGACCTGGGCACAGGAGGAGCTGCGGGGACAGCGCGGGATGCACAGGGTCACGGTACCGGGATCACACGGTACCTCACACGGTACCGGGATCACACGGGGGGCGCTGGGGCAGCACAACGTGGGTTCAGCTGCGGCCTCAGTTCCCTCCCAGTCCCTCCCAGTCCCTCCCAGTCCCTCCCAGTCCCTCCCAGTTCCCCCGCCCCGCCCCTGCCGCCTCCCGCGCGCTGCCGTGACGTAAGACAAGCGCCGTGCCCGCCGTCGCGCTCTGATGACGTCGTCGCCGCGCACAGGGCGCTCCCCTGGTGACGTCACTCCCGTGCGCCGTCGGGGCGCAGCGGCAGCCGCCATGTCTCGGGCCGGGCCCGGGCGGCCGGAGCTGGGACCGGGATCGGGACCGGGATCGGGACCGGGGCTGGCGCTGGGGCTGGCGCTGGGGCTGGGGGCGGCGGGAGCCGGGCTGGGGCTGCTGTGGGCGCTGAGGCGGCGGCGGGGCGGCGGGAGAGCGGCGGAGGAGGCGGCGTCGGAGCGGCCCAGGCGCGGTAAGGGGGAGCGGGGCCGGGTAGCGGGGCCGCCTCTGCCCCCGGCTCAGCCCGGGCTGCTGGAAGGGGCTGAAAGGCGGCCCCGGGACGGGCTGAGGAGCTGCTCTGAAGCGCTCGATGCCCCCAGCTCCGGGAGGGGTGGGGGGTGGGGAATTGCTGAGCTTTAAAAATTAAAAACTCCGAACCCCGATCGGGCTCGTACCGGTGCGGAATGGGTGCTGGCTTTGTCCTGTGCTAACCCTGAGTTTATCCAGAGCCTCAGCTTCCCCTCTGTATCCCGGCCCTGAGCTGCTCTGTGTGTGTCCGGCAGGAGCTGTGCGGGCTGAGCCCCTCCTGAGCCCCCCCTGGGTGCCGGAGTGCGGAGCTCAGAAAATTCCCGTTAAAATGAACATTCCCGCTTGGGAAGAGCTTCCCGTGGAACCGCCGGGCCGGGAGGGGTTTGGGGGCTGGGGCTGAGCCGCGCTGATCCCGGGCTCGGGTCCTTTTTCCCTGCTGCCTGCAGGTGGCCTGGAGCCAGCGGGCAGGACAGAGGGGACAGCAGAGCAGAAACACCCCCACGGCTTCGGTAGGTGGCAACCACGGCTGAGGCGGTGCTGGCCCGGGCTGCTGGCCCTGCCTCCCGCTGGGAACCCCTTCCCCCTCCTGGGATCTCCCCACCCAAACCGGGCCGGGGTCCTCGGAGGTTCTGCACGGCCCGGGAGGGTTCTGGAGCAGGGGAGGCTCTGAGCAAACAGAGGCAGAGAGAGCAGGACAAGCTTGGAGCTCTTCCCCATCTCAGAGAATTCAGATTCTTTGTCTCTCTGAGCGTGGTCAGGGAGTTCCCTGGAGGGGCTCTGGGTGCTGAAGGGCTGAAATCACTGCCTGGGCTGGGGGTCTGGGTGCTGGGGAATGTCTGTGAGCTTTGAGGAAAACATGGAAAATCCAGAAAATCCAGAGAGGGAAACGTGTGCTGGTGGCCAGGTGGGAGGAGGGAATGGTGGAATGAGGGAATGCTGGGCTGGGCTGGGCAGAAGGCAGAACAACAGAGCCTCTGTTGTTTGTTTTTTCTTAAATAATAATAGGTCTTTTTGTTTTTTCTTTCTGGCCAGAGTTGCTCCCATTGCCCTTGTCCCTTGTCCTGGGGCAGCTGATCACTGTCCTGGCTGAGTTCCTGTCACAGCTCAGGAGAGGAGCAGAGTGTGTGTGTTGTGGTGTCAGCAGAGAAGTGCTGAGAACAGGAATTAATTTAATTTGCAGCAAGGAGTTTTAAAGAAAACCCAGCAGCTGCCTCCCCTCCTTGCTCTCTGTGATACTCAGTGTGGATTTTTCTCCTTTAAAAAAAGGAGATTTTTACTGGGGGGTGGTGGGAAGAGCTCTGTGTCCCCTGGCTGCTGGTGTCAGGGGGGTGAAGAGCCCAACCCCTCAGCTCAGGCAGCTGCAGCCCCCAGACCCAAACCTGTCCCCAGGCTCCCCCTGTCTCCCCCTCCCCATCTCATCCCTTTTCCCCTCTCCTCTCCCCGCAGCTGTGCCCAGGGTGTCAGTGGCAGCAGGCAGAGGGGATGGAGCTGTGCAGACCCCCCCTCTGCTGGGGCAGGAGGAGCAGCTGGATCTGCTGGAACGTTTGGATTCTGTCCTGGGAAACATCTCCCAGCTGAGGAAGGAGGTGGAGGAGCTGAGGAACAGTCTGCAGAGCTTGGCTGCTGAGATTGTTGGGGGGCTCAGGTATCCCCCAGCCCCTCTGCTGATGCTTTTCATGGAATCAGGGAATGGGGTGGGTTGGAAGGGACCTTGAATATCAGGATCCAACCCCTGCATGGGCAGGGACCCCTCCCACAGCCCCATCCCAGCACCCCCAGGGAGGGGGCAGCACCCTCACACCCAGTTATCCTGAACCTCCCCTCTCACCACAGGAAGGGCCTTTACTCCCTCAGGACATTTACTCCTCAGGACATTTACTCCTCAGGACATTTACTCCTCAGGACATTTACTCCTCAGGACATTTACTCCTCAGGACATTTACTCCTCAGGACATTTACTCCTCAGGGCATTCACTCCTCAGGGCATTTACTCCCTCAGGACATTCACTCCTCAGGACATTTACTCCCTCAGGACATTTACTCCTCAGGACATTTACTCCTCAGGGCATTTACTCCTCAGGACATTTACTCCCTCAGGACATTTACTCCTCAGGACATTTACTCCTCAGGGCATTCACTCCTCAGGACATTTACTCCTCAGGGCATTTACTCCCTCAGGGCATTCACTCCTCAGGGCATTTACTCCCTCAGGACATTCACTCCTCAGGACATTTACTCCCTCAGGACATTTACTCCTCAGGACATTTACTCCTCAGGACATTTACTCCCTCAGGACATTTACTCCTCAGGGCATTTACTCCTCAGGACATTTACTCCTCAGGGCATTTACTCCTCAGGACATTTACTCCTCAGGACATTTACTCCTCAGGACATTTACTCCTCAGGGCATTTACTCCTCAGGGCATTTACTCCTCAGGACATTTACTCCCTCAGGACATTTACTCCTCAGGGCATTTACTCCTCAGGACATTTACTCCTCAGGACATTTACTCCTCAGGGCATTTACTCCTCAGGGCATTTACTCCTCAGGGCATTTACTCCTCAGGGCATTTACTCCTCAGGGCATTTACTCCTCAGGGCATTTACTCCTCAGGGCATTTACTCCTCAGGACATTTACTCCTCAGGACATTTACTCCTCAGGACATTCACTCCTCAGGACATTTACTCCTCAGGACATTCACTCCTCAGGACATTCACTCCTCAGGACATTTACTCCTCAGGACATTTACTCCATGGTGTAGGGAGCCATCCAGAGGTGGGAATGACTTCCCTGCAGCCCCCGTGGTGTGTCAGGGGAGCCCCAGGGGCAGCTCAGGGTGGGTTTCCCCTCTCCTGTGGGGTGCTCAGTGCTGTCACCTCCTCCTGGAGCAGGGAGGGAAGGGAAGCAGCAGCCACTCCTCCTCCAAGCTGTGATTTTCCCTCCTGTTTTTGCCTCCCCAAGGTCCCAGCTGGAGCAGAGCCAGCGGGAGGCTCCCCGCAGGAGGTTCCCCTTCCCCAGGGAGAGGAGGGATTCCACTGCCTCCAGCTCCATCTACTTCACTGCCAGCTCAGGGGCTGCCAACACGGACGATGGGGAGAGTGAAGGAGGGTAAGGAGCAGCTTTGCTCATCAAGGAAGGGGTTTTTTTGGGTTTTTTGTTTGTTTTTTTTTTGTCCCCCCACGAGGTGCCTGCCATCCCAGCTTGGTTTGGGTTTGTGACAGCAAGTCTGCTGCAGCCAGGGCCAAAGATCCCAACTTTGAGGGAAAAGAGGGAAAGAAAAATAAATTAAATAATAATTAAATTAAATAAAATTATTTACTTTATATAATATTATAGTATTATAGTATTATAATTATAATGATACATAATTACAGTTATATAATTATATATTATAATAATTACATATTTATTATTACATTTATTTATTATATTTTTAATTAAACATATTTATTATTACATTTATTATTATAATAATTTATTATTATAATATTATAATAATATATATTATTATAATATTATATATTATTATAATATTACATTTATTATTATAATAATTACATATTTATTATATTAACAATATATAATAAATTATTAAATATACGTTAAATAATTTATTATTGAATAAATATCAAATAAATAATTATATAATAAATATTATATATAATATATAATTATAATATATAATATATTATATTTACATATAACTAAATTTAATTAAAACTAACTAAATAAAATAAATAACTTCTGAGGTGGTCTTTTTAAACAATAACTTGATGAGGGAACTTTGCAGGAAGAAAGTAGGAGTCCAGCCTGACCACTTGAGTGAGACAGTTTATAAATAACTAAATAACTTTATTTATAAAGTTCCCATACAGTTATCTAGGTCTGCAGAACTCGAGACAATTAAAAATATATTGAATCTAACCCAAATATATTGAATCTAACCCAAATATATTGAATCTAACCCAAATATATTGAATTTAACCCAAATGCTGTGCTGAGGGGGGGTCTCCTTGCCCCCCAGCAGAGTGGGAAGTGCTGAGGCATCTGTGATGCTTCTCAGGAAATGGGAGCTGGGGGAGCCAAACTCTGCTTTTTCTGTCTGAGGGGCTGGAGCTGTGTTCTCAGACAGGGCCCCTGCTCACCTGTCTCTGACTCCAGGCAAAGCAGCTCCAGGAGGGGCACCAGGATCACCCTGGGAGGGGAAATTATCCTGGGAGCTGGGCTGGGGCAGAGCTTCATCACAGAGACACCCCCTGGGAGGGAAGTTACAGGGGAAAATAACAAAAAGGAAATAAAAAAGTAGTTAAAATGAGCTTAATGACAGAGACACCCCCTGGGAGGGAAGTTACAGGGGAAAATAACAAAAAGGAAATAAAAAGTAGCTAAAATGAGCTTCATGACAAACACCCCCTGGGAGGGAAGTTACAGGGGAAAATAACAAAAAGGAAATAAAAAGTAGTTAAAATGAGCTTCATGACAAACATCCCCTGGGGTGGAAGTTACAGAGGAAAATAACAAAAAGGAAATAAAAAGTAGTTAAAATGAGCTTCATGACAAACATCCCCTGGGAGGGAAGTTACAGGGGAAAATAACAAAAAGGAAATAAAAAGTAGTTAAAATGAGCTTCATGACAGAGACACCCCCTGGGAGGGAAGTTACAGGGGAAAATAACAAAAAGGAAATAAAAAAGTAGCTAAAATTAGCTTAATGACAAACTTCCCCTGGAGTGGAAGTTACAGGGGAAAATAAGAAAAAGGAAATAAAAAGTAGTTAAAATGAGCTTCATGACAAACATCCCCTGGGGTGGAAGTTACAGAGGAAAATAACAAAAAGGAAATAAAAAAGTAGTTAAAATGAGCTTCATGACAGAGACGCCCCCTGGGAGGGAAGTTACAGGGGAAAATAACAAAAAGGAAATAAAAAAGTAGCTAAAATTAGCTTAATGACAAACTTCCTCTGGGAGGGAAGTTACAGGGGAAAATAACAACAAGGAAAGGAAATAAAAAAGCAGTTAAAATGCTGTGGATGAAGCAGGAGCTTCATGAATTGCTCTGAGCCTCCTCCTGGGTCTCTGGGCTCCTTCAGCAGCTGACAGCCCCCTCAGTTCTGTCCCCTGGCTGGGCTCTGCTCATCTGAGGTGGTTCTGGTCCCTCTCCTGCTGCTCTGCACCTCTCCCCACCTCAGGGTGGATGAGCTGCTCTCTCTTTGTGTCTCCTCCACTCAGAGGAGCTGAGGATGAGCCAGAGCAGCTCCTGTGGCTGAAATTCCCTGGAGCAGACTCCACGCCTCGGGTTAAATTTCCCACACAGACACAAAGTGTTGGATTCTGCTGCTGGGGTTCTCTTTTACACCCCAGAGTCTGACCTGGATCCTCTGGCTCTCTGTGAGTTGTTTCCTGCTCCTCTTTGGAAGCTCCAAGGTCCCAGAGGAGCTGCTGTGGGGGTGGGCACTGAGTTTTACTCCACTTTTGGGGGACTTTTTTCCTTCAGGTTTTTGGGGCTCTCCCCGTGCTGCCTGAGAAACAGCCCTGGGTGTGGTGCTGGAGGCCCTTGGTGTTCTCCAGGGGTAACAGAGTTGTTTTTTCCTGTGTGTAAACCTCTTGTAGGCTGCACAGCCTCTCCTCAGGCTGACCCTGCCTCCTGTGTTCCCCCCACAGCTACACCACAGCCAATGCTGAGTCTGACTACGACAGGGAGTCTGAGAGAGAGAGTGAGGCAGGGGAGGATGAGGAGAGCTGTGAGGCAGTGAGAGCTGAGTGCCTCCCCTCCCTGGGCCTCCCCCACCAGCAGGAGACACTTTTACTCTCAGATTCCTCTCTGGAGGAAGGGCTGGGACAGCTCCTGCAGCAGGCTGACCACCTGCACCACGGGGACCAGCAGGAGAAGAGAGAAGGATTCCAGCTGCTCCTGAACAACAAACTGGTGGTAAAGGTCCTTTTCTTCCTGCTTTCCATCAGGGATCCCTCTGTGCAGCTGAATAGGTGGGGAGCAGGGAGTTACACCTCTGAGCAGAGCTGGGGCAGCTCCTCAGGAGCAGCTTGGGCTGCCCAAGGCCAGGCCAGACCTCTCTGGGCTTCAGCAGCAACCAGTTCCCAGTCAGTTTCCCAGTCAGTTTCCCAGTCAGTTTCCCAGTCAGTTTCCCAGTCAGTTTCCCAGTCAGTTTCCCAGTCAGGTTCCCAGTCAGGTTCCCAGTCAGGTTCCCAGTCAGGTTCCCAGTCAGGTTCCCAGTCAGGTTCCCAGCCACTTTGCCAGCCACTTTGCCAGCCACTTCCTGGCTTGGAACTCCTCCTGTCATCCCTTGGCCTGGGTGTGGGATGAGAGCACTGCAGGAAACTCAGCAAACATCTTGGGAAGGTTCAGCTCCAGTTCTGGTGGGGCTGGGGCCTTTTAAGGTTTCAAAAAAAAACCCCATCTGTGCCACTCCTGGTCTGTGCCCCTGTGTGATTTTTTTTTTTTTCTTTCTCCTGAGTGATTCTGTGCTTATTTCTGATGTTTTGACCCCAGTATGCTGACCAGAAGGATTTCCTCTGGCGCCTGGCCCGAGCCCACAGTGACATGTGTGAGATGGCTGAGGACATGGATGAGAAGAGATCCTATGCCTCTGATGGTGAGGAGTGGTGTGCCTGGGGCACAGGAAGGGCTGCTCAGACCTGGCATCACAGCTTGATGTGTTCCAGGTCTTTGCTTTCTGGAAAAGATACTCTGAGCAGACCAAGGGCTGGCTAAAGGTGGAGCAGTTCCCTTCTCAAACCCATCATCTGTGTGCCCATGTTCTGCCTGGTGTTAAAGGAGGTTTTGCTGTAGCACCTTTAGCTTTTTGTGTTGCTAATTATGTGCAGATGTAAAAAAAAAAATACATTTTAGAGCATGGGTTTACTTGGAGCAATCAGTTTGGTTTCATTCCCAGCCAATTCAGTGTCTCAGCTGGTTTGTTGGTGAGGTTGTTTGTGGGTTACAGGGTTGTTAACTCTGTGTCTAATAAGCACTGAAAGCCCTAATTACCTCTTTTAACCCAGTGGAGGAGGTTTGTTTTTTTTTTTATAGATAACTGTAATTCCAAACGAGGTGAAACCATCCTGCTGCTCAAAACTGGCACCATCTTTTTGAGTGCTCTTGGGTGTTCCACATCACTGCAAGAGCATGAAGTCATTTACAGAAGATTTTCCAGTTATGAAACTAACAAATACATCACTTTTTATGCCATTCTGCTGTTGTACTCTGAGGGGCCTGAGGAAGGGAAGCTGGGAGAGTGTTTCTGATCTGTTTCTGATCTGTATTTCTTGTTTGCAGGCAAAGAAGAGCTGGAAGCTGCCTTACAGAAGTGGGATCAGAGTGCTGAGTGCCACCAGTGGTAGGTGACTTTTTACTGATTTAAGAAGCATCTGAAAAGAACTTGAAGATTGCTGTGAGCTGAAAAAAAATGGGAAAATTGGGATTAAATTTAAAAACTGCATTTAAAAATTGGGGAAAAACTACCCCAGCTTTGGTTCAGTGACATATTGAAAGCAATCCAGAAGCTGAGGAGGTGGAGCTGGGGCTGTGTCCTGGTCAGGATGCTGCAGCATCTCATCTGCTGTGTCCCAGCCCTGGTGAATCCAGGGCTGATCCATCTCTGGGCAGAGCTCAGCTTCCTGGGAAGCAGCAGCAGATCCCAGGCCTGACTGGGAGGCAGCAGGAATTGTGACAATTGGTGGGATTCCAGGATGTGAATCCTCATGGATTGCAGCCCACATCTGGCCAGGTGTGAGCTGTGTCTGGGTGTGTGAGCTGAGAGTGTCTCCTGCTCCTGTGGGATCCCCCTGGGGAAGCTGCTGAGAATGTGGGTGAGGGGCAGAAGCAGCTCTAGGAAATGGGAAGAGGTGTTAGGAGGGATTCAGAACTTAAAGGAGGCAAATCAGTGTGGAAAGGAGGCAAATCAGTGTGGAAAGGAGGCAAATCAGTGTGGAAAGGAGGAAAATCAGTGTGGAAAGGAGGAAAATCAGTGTGGAAAGGAGGAAAATCAGTGTGGAAAGAGGGAAAGGCAGTGTGGAAAGGAGGAAAATCAGTGTGGAAAGGAGGAAAATCAGTGTGGAAAGGAGAAAAATCAGTGTGGAAAGGAGGAAAGGCAGTGTGGAAAGGAGGAAAATCAGTGTGGAAAGGAGGAAAATCAGTGTGGAAAGGAGAAAAATCAGTGTGGAAAGGAGGAAAGGCAGTGTGGAAAGGAGGAAAATCAGGTGCCTGATGGCATCCCCTGTCTGAGCAGGGTCCAGCCCTTCATCTGGGGTGTTGGTACCCTGAAACATCTCCTGAGCCATGCAGGCTCTGGGAGTGGAAGGGAAGGGACTGAAAAGCATGAGCAGGGACAAAAGGAACCTCAGCAAGGATCTTTATTCCCTCTTCTCTTGGAATGGTGAGGTAACTGGGCACTGGGCACTCTGGGGGTTGCTGTTATTTGTTAGGCATAAAGAAAAGTTCTGAGAGCTGAGGTCTTTGCAGTGGTCAGTGGAAAGGTTTCACAGCACAGGTGATAACCAGAGGCAACAAAAGGCTTCACTCTGCAGCTCTTCTCACCAGGTGATGCACAAGCAGTTCCTGCAGTCTTTATTTCATAGTTTGAGCATCTCACCCAGGCACTTCCAGGCTCTTTGCTGGGAGGAGAGCTGAAAATGAGTAAAACCAGAGGTCTGAATAAGCATGAGGTCACCCCATGGAAATGGTTTGTTCTGCATGCTGAATGCCACTTGTGTTCATCCCCAGTGCAGTCTGAAGACACATTTTGTTCTGCACAGAGAGCAGATGGCCCCTTCCTACCAGTTCCTGAGGCAGGCTGCAGATCTTCAGCAGATAAACCCAGCACAGAAATGGGACTAAAACTGAAGACATGTTTTGTGTCCCAGCTGAGGCAGATAATGAAGATTTTTAACTTTTTTGGAGGGTTTTTTTTTTTTTTTTTTTTTTTTTTTTAGGATCCAGGAAAGTGAGGTTGCAGAGGAGGGGCTGTTCCAGCCTTTCTTTTCTGTGGCAGTTATTTGAATTTTGACTTAAATCACTCATGGTGATGGCTTCAGCCATGCCTGAGTCCCCTCCTGACTGGCTGCCATGTCACTGAGCATGGTTTGCCAGTTCTCCTTGGAATCTGAACATGGAATTCTGAATTAAGTATGAGACAGAGCACTGATCCAGAAAAGTGTTTGGTTTCTAGTGTTTAAGGAATCAACCCAGAGTTGGGAGGGGACTTCCAGAAAGTCATCTTCCTGCTGTGCATGTCAGGATGGCAAAACTGTCCCTGACCCCCAGAAACTTCAGTGATGGGGCTTGTGCTGTGCCCTTCTCTCCCCTTTCTCCTGTGTTATCAAGCACTTTATTTAATTATATGGAGAGTTACATATATATATAACTAGATGGATTTTTCTGGTACAAACCTCAGCTTTGTTTTTACCTCTGTCCCCTCTATACATGGAGCATGAGGAGCTGTTTGGAAGAGAGTACATGAGTTGTTGTGTTCATTCAGTCTTTTTGGACATAAAGCAGACGTGGCTGTCACAACCTTTTAGCCTGCTGGGGTTCTGCAAGCCCCATTTGCTGTCTTGTGGACTCTCTTCAGCTCCTCCTTTTTTTCTTTTTTTTCTTTTTTTTTCTTTTTTTTTTTTTTTTTTAATTTATTACTCAAAAACTTTATAGAGTGCTTTAGTTGAGGCTTCCAAGTGCAGGGCCATGTTTCTGCCTTGGGCTGCTTATGTCTTACAGATCTCCTGTAGCCTTTAAATTTGATTTTCCCCTGTGGCCCCCCATTAACTGATGGATTTTGCCCCCCATTAACTGATGGGTTTCCCAGCATGTGCTGCTCTGCAGCCTGTTTAAATTTAATCTCTACTGTATTACCCAACTTAATGGAGTCACTTAATAGCATCAGTGCTGCTCTTGGGACTTTCTGGCCACTCCAGCCCTGTCTGCTTGTTCACAGCCATTTTCAAAGTTAATAATGGAAAAATTGGGGTGATTTACTCAGCCCAAAGCAAAGTCACCTTTCCAGGGACCTGCACAGCAGCTTCATGCCAGCTCCAGCTACTGCATGGTCCTTCCTCTGCTTACAGGGAGTTCACAGAAAGGGCTCTGCTGATCCTAAAAGTGAATGTAGGTCAGTCTGCCTTTTTTTGTTTGTGTCCCTAAAATCAGATTTAGGTCACTTTGGTGTTTTGTTCCTGTCTCTGCTTCTGCAGAGGGAATGGCTTCAGTTGCCTGGTGGTGCTGGTTCCAGTAGAGCAAAGTTTGGTCCTTGGCAGACATCAGCCATGATCTGCCTCAGCTGTGCAGCAAGTCACCAAAAGAATAACAAAAAAACCCCAGGATTTCCTCAATTTAAAAAAAATTAAGTTGTTTTCATGTAACTTAGTGAAGACCTCCATGCAGATATTTGGACATTGGGGAGTTTTCTGGCTTGGCCAAGAGGTGATGTTTGTACTGCTATAACCATGGCTCTGGGGGATTCTGCTCATGGCTCAGGGCTCTAATTCCTAAATGATTATTTTAATTTTCACTGTGTTTCACTGCAGTCTGGATCCCCCCATGCTCTCCTCCCCTTGCTGAGGTGATTATCATGGGTCTGCTCACTGCATGGGAAGGCAAAAGCTGGGAATGTCCATAAAAGACTGGGAAAACTGCTAAGGTCTGCTCAAGACCCACGTGTTGGAGCTCTGCTTCTCTGAATTATTTTCTTGCTTGGGAGGGGTTTTATTCCTCTGCTTGTACCTGACTCTGGTAACAAAGCTGAGCTCTGACATGGAGTTTTATTTCCTTGTCTGTGTGTGATAAAACCTCTCCTGATTTCCTGGCTGTGCTGCTTGGATGGCACAGAGCAGTTTTTCCAGGCTGGCTGTGCTGTGTCCAGCTCAGAGCTGGTGCTGGTGGAACAGGGACACAATCCAGGTCATGGATTTGTTGGGTGTTGCAATGACAAATGGGTTAAAATCATGTGAATCCAGTTTTGATGTCAGTAAAAGGCAGAGCCTCATCTCTCTGCCTCAGACTTTCCCCTTTTCTCTCTTTTTTGGCAGTGTCAAACTCCCTGTTTACAGCTGGATGCAGAGCAGCTGCTTCTCCCACTTTTTTTCCCTGGCAAGCTGCTGGTTCCTGGCTGGGGGATGCAAACTGGGGGGCTCTGCTGGGCTCTGATGTTCTGCTGGCTGGGGGGCTCCTTACTGAGCTGGGTCCTGTGGGACCTGGCAGCTCAGCAGCTTCAGGAGTAGTTCTGGTCAATAATTAGTCAAACCATAGCAAAAGGCAAGGTTTGGGCAAAGTGCTGAGAGCTGGACCTGACCTGTGCTCCAGAGGTTACACATTATTTACAGGAGATGAAATCCCCTCCTTCCCCTGCTCATTATTTTTTAATCTCTCTCCGTGACGTTTGTCCCGAGCCCTGTCACAGGGTGAAGCAGAGGGAACAGCCAAGCCAAACAAGCAGAGGAGATAAAACCACACTGGTGCTGCTGAGAGAGGCAGGGAAGTCAGGAGCTGAGCCCTCCAGAGCCCAAAAGCTCAGAACTGCAAAGTCTGGTGGCCCTGGAGCTGGAGGCACCTGGAGGAAGGGTCCTGCTGAGGGCTGGGAGCAGCAGAGCTGGGTAGAGCCCTCTGTTCCTGGCACTGCAGTGACAAAACAGTTTGGTTGGTGACAAAGATACAGCTGCTGCTGACTGCTTGGTTTACTCACTGCTTCACCAGGCTGTTAAAAAAAACAGGAGATATTTGGGCTTCCTGAGAGCTGAATGGTTGCTGGTGAAGGGGTCAGGCTGGGTGAGCTGCCTGTCCTGTTGGAATGTTCCTGCCTGCTTGGGCTTTCCCTGGGACAGTGGGAAGGGGGAGGGAGTGCAGGGTTTTAGGTTCCATTCCAAAGAGCCACAGAGCTTCCCCTTTTTGTTGAAAAACCTTAAACTTGACCCAATTGTATGTGGACTCAGGAGCCTGAGGAACAGGGGTGTAGGAACCAGGGTCTGTCACGTTCCTGTGCTTTGTGCAGGGCTACAGGTGACATAATTTATTGCCCAGGAATATTTTTATCCTGTGATTTTAGAAAATAAGCCTTTTACTGGCTTGTGTTTCTAAACCCCAGCCATGTTGTGGTCAGGGATATTCAGCACAGGCTGATGTTTGTGGTGAAACAAACTGGGGAGGATCATAAAACAATTTCCTCATCTGCCAGTGGCAGATTGTGGTGGTGCAGCTGTGGCCCAGTTCAGCTGGAGCAAAAGGGGGTTTTACCCAGTTCAGGGCATTATTTAGAAAAACATGAATTTCAGAACTGAACCAGAGTTTTTCAGAAGAAAATCAGCACCATTAAAGGGGTGAGGTTTAATGACAAAATGGTAAATGTTTGAGAGACATCAGCTTGTTTGTGTTGTAACTTAAACACAGAAAATTCAGCTCAGGGGAGAGCAGTGAGGTGTGAAAAGTTTTGTGGGGTTTTTCCTGACACTGCAGGAAGTGCTCTGGGAGATTCTGACCAATTCCTCAGGGACATCTTGTGGGGAGCCCTCAGCAGGGATGCTCTGGGGTGCCCTGTGGTGAGGTGACCCTGGGCTGTGGGTGCAGGAAATGAAATCTCAAGGGAAGTCACCCTACATTTTTCTTCTTTTCAGCTTTATTTCTTGTGTTCCATCCCAGTCCCCACCCAGGGGTGCTCACAGCTCATGAAATACCCAATGTCACCAGGTGCTGAGCTGCTCAGGGTTAACATTGACCATCTCTTACTGGCTAGAACTAAATGGTTTTATACTTCTGAGAACTGAAAAGATGTTATTTCACTTCCCAAGCTTGGTGGCCATGGCAGGCTGTAGGATTAGGTAGGTTTTATGGGGTTTCCCCTCCCAGGAGGTGCCCCCTGGGCTCTAGGTTGGGTGTTGTGGTGCTGACTCTCACTGCTGTGGTGTTTACCCTTCATTGCTCTGTGATTTGCACAGTCTGGCTGCTGAGTGAAGAGATTCAGGGCATAGAAAGATGCTGCTGCTCCTGTTTTATGGAGCAGGGAGGCTTTCCAGCCAGGAATCCTTGTGCCTGCATCCCTCAGGCCAACCCCTGCACGCTGCCTTCTCCCCGGGCAGCGTTTCCCCCAGTGAAGTGTGAAGCTTTAATGCACCTCAGCCTCTTCCTCCTGGGGATGCCAGGGGAGTGTGGGGGTGCCTGTGAAGCTGACAGCTCTGCTGCTGGTTCTCCTGCAGGTTTGCTGTGCTGTGTGGGCAGCTCTCAGAGCACCAGAGCATCCAGAAGCGCATCCAGGCTGCCCACGTCTTCAAGGTGAGGCCAGAGGGGGGGTCCCTGCCCGTGGGGGTGTTGGGAAATCCTGATCCCTGCAGCAGGGAGGGAGGAAAATGGGCTCCAGCTCTGGTTAGGGGAGCAAAAAGTCTGAAGGAGCTGGTGTGAGGGGGTGGTTTGGGCCGAGGAAGGCGATGCCAGTGCCGGGGGATGGGGGACTGCTCAGGCTCTGCTCTGCTCTGCACTATAATGTCAGGAAATTAAAAATAAGAAGAGGGAAAGGCTTGCAAATGTAATGTGTGTATGAGATGAGAACTTGAAACATGGCATTGCCATGTGGCAATGGAACACAGCACCAGCTCTTCCTCAGTCACTGCCTGGGAACATGCCTGCACCCTCCCAGCAGTGCACAGTGATTGTTTTTCAAAGAAATCTGTCTCAGATTTATTTGCCCTCCATCCACAGCAGGGGTGTCTCAGGTAATGATCATCACCTTGCCAGCTACTGACATGGCCAGTAAATTGGTGATGCCAAAGCAGTGGAAATTTGGCAGCTGCATTTTTGTGTGTGTAGGAATTCTTGTCTCTGAGGCTGGTAAAGTGCTGCTTTTCTGTGTTAACTGAGACCATTTTAGGAAAACTCTGGATCCCTTTGTAGCTGTAATTTTGATAATCACTGACATTTAGATTTTTTACTTCTTCCTTTCCTATTTCCATGTTTATTCCCCTGCTCTGGTGGATGCTGTGTCCTGGTGGTGGTGGATTTCCATAGGAACACATTGATAAAGCCATTGAACTGAAACCAGAGGATCCAAAGCTGTATTATCTGCTGGGCAGGTGGTGTTACCAGGTAAAATATTTTGTTACTGCTGCTTTGTTCCTCCTCAGAATTTAATTCCCTGTTTGAGTGAATGAGAGGTGGGTCCAAACCACCACCAGTAAGGACTGAGGACACTCCTTAGCTGCTGGGCTCTCTCTCCCCAGGTTTCCCACCTGGGATGGCTGGAAAAGAAAACTGCTTCTGCTTTGTTTGAAACCCCCCCAACAGCCACTGTCCAGGATGCTCTGCACAACTTCTTGCAGGTAGAGTTCTTGCTAACCCCCACCTGCACTGGGAACTGGTGAACTCCAGTTAACTCCAGTTAACTCCAGTTAACTCCAGTTAACTCCAGTTAACTCCAGTTAACTCCAGTTAACCTCCATTTAACGACTCCATTTAACGACTCCATTTAACGACACCAGTTAACCTCCAGTTAACCTCCAGTTTAACCTCCAGTTTAACCTCCAGTTTAACCTCCAGTTTAACCTCCAGTTTAACCTCCAGTTTAACCCTCCAGTTTAACCCTCCAGTTTAACCCTCCAGTTTAACCCTCCAGTTTAACCTCCAGTTTAACCTCCAGTTTAACCTCCAGTTTAACCTCCAGTTAAACCCTCCAGTTAAACCCTCCAGTTAAACCCTCCAGTTAAACCCTCCAGTTAAACCCTCCAGTTAAACCCTCCAGTTAAACCCTCCAGTTAAACCCTCCAGTTAAACCCTCCAGTTAAACCCTCCAGTTAAACCCTCCAGTTAAACTCCTGGACTGCTCAAACTCCTCACTCCCCAAGTGCTCCTGTCCCAGCTCCATGGACTGGAACCTGTGGAAGGGAAACTGGTGAAAGCAAAAACTGTGGAGCCTCTGCTACCAAAATTTGAAGACATCAGAACTAAGGCCCCAAGTGTTCAGAATGATTTTTAAGGGTTTTCCTTCTAAAAGCTCTGGAGTGGAGTGAATCACTGCTTGATCCCAGCTGATCCCAGGGAACACTCAGAACATTCTGTCATTTTCATTTCTCTCTTGAGTATTTTATTAACAGGCTGCCTGGTAAGGTCAGACCTCTCCAGACTTTTGAAGACAAATGCTTCAAGGGTTCAGGGACACGTTGCTTGTGTATTTCTAGAAGGAAATTCTTGAGAGTCCTTCCTGTAGTGTACACATCCTCCTCTCTGGGGGGCTTTTGTTTGTCCTTGTGGATGGAAATGGGTTCCAGACACGGCCTGAGTGGCATTTTTGAGGCAAAAGCTCTTGTTGCAAGGGTCTGCACAAGATGAACAAGTGACACAGACTGCTGAAGTGTTACAGAAATAAACTGTCCTGCCCCCTCATAACTCAGAGGCTGGGACAGCTCCTCTGCAGGGCTTCAGGGAACAACATTTTATTCCAGTTTCTTAGAATTTTGCCAAAATGTAGTTGGTTGTGAGAGAAGTTTGGGGATGATACCTGCCCTTGGCAATGTATTTTTTGGAGATGAGCTTGAGGCAAAGTGTTTTGTTTCTTTTCATTAGAAAAGCAGGTTGGCACTGTTATTGATGGGTGAGAGCAGCACTGGGGTTTGAAACAACTGATATTTCCCTGAGATTTGGCTTTGGTCAGGTGCAGAGGGAATTTTAAAAGGACACAGAAAGATCCCTCTGGGAGCTGACTCTGTCCCTGCCCTGCAGCCCCACTCCAGCCCTTGCTGGGGATGCTGTTCCTTTGTCACAGCCACTTCATGAGACTCTGAGGACTTCCCTGACCCAGCCAGTGAAAAACTCTGACACTGAGCCCTGTATTTACCAAAGTTAGGGTTTAGTCATCTGGTTTTTATTTGTTTTATTTGTCCTCTGCATACCCTAATGTCTGCTTTTCTCTGCCTCTCCCACCCTCCCCTCTGCTCCTTGTAGGTGGAGGAACTGAGCCCAGGTTTTTCCAAAGCAGGCAGAGTGTACATTGCCAAGGTAACCAGGGGCTGGGGGCTGCTTTGGTTCATTCATCTGCTTCTGGGATGAGAAACATTTGCACTGAAAAAATTCCTTTTGGCTGTAGAGCACTAATCCCCTGTCAGTTGCTTCATGCAGAAGCAAGGTTTTAAGAGGAATAACATGTCTAAAAATGTCCCAGTCACCCAGTGCAGAGGCACTGAAGTTCCAGGGGGGGGATTCTGCCTTTGAGCCAGGCAGTGGAGCATCCTTCTTGGTTTCTGACAGATCAGCTTCCCTATAAAGGGGCCCTGGAAACTTGTGAGCCCCAGGCTGGAGGTTTAATCCTGCCACCACCTTGGATTTCTGTGGTGGATACAAAGAGAATCCTGGGGAAGACAAAGGGATAAAGTGTGAAATATCTGGCAAAATACAGATGGAGTTTTAAGTGATTAAATATACCAGGAGTGCCTGGAGCTCTGATGAGCAATGACAGCACTGCAGAACAGGGAGTTCTCCTCCAGAACCATCCCACCAGCCAGGAAAATCACCAAAATACACCCAGGTACAGACCATGCACTGACATTTAAGAGCCTGAAGTACTTCACTGCTGTCCCTCTTCTATTTGTTGGCTTTTTCTGGCAGTTCCAACAATGATTAACTGCACTGCTGATGCATTGGGGTTTTTTTAGCAGCCACTTCCCTATGAAAATGCTGATTTCATAGTCCCCAAATGCCTCCCTGACTCCAGGCACTGCAAACCTTCCTGTGAGCCAGAGCTGCTCTGGGAGGAGGAACATTTCACACCTGGTGAGACCTGAGAGAGCTGTAAATGTTTGGTTTGTGTCTAGAACAGTTCCAGCCAAAAATGTTCAGTGCTTGCAGCCCAACAAGAAGCTCTGTGAGGTGAAGTTGTGCTCTCAGGTTTGGTTCTGGAATTGGTGAGGGAACAGTGGCTGTGTGAGTGGCAATGAAAAAAAAAAAAAGCTCTGTTCATGGGGACATCTTAAAATCTCCAACCAAAAATCCATCTCCCTGCCCAGAACAGCAAAGGGAACCTGGAGCTCCCTAACCTGGTGGTGACCACAGAGCTTTGGGAAGGGAGGGTGCAGGGGATGCCAGGAGCTGAAACCAGGCAGTGCAGATGGTTAAGGGACAGAAATGTGGCTTTGGGTTGGTTTCCAGGGCCCATAATTGCTTGGTTACATTTGCTGCCTGTTTTTTCCTTATCTCACTCTTCTCACGTTGTTGTTTTTTCCTTCACAGTGTTACAGGGACCTGGGGAACAGCTCTGCAGCTGCCCTCTGGATGAATCTTGCTTCAGAGCTGCCAGTGGATACAAAAGAGGTGGGAGTCTCAGGAAACACACAGTGATGAGCAGAGATAAAGCAGCTACAGGGAGAAAGTTGTTTTCTAAAAGTTGTTCTGGCTTGTTAGCCTGGGGTTTGAAGTATTTTGTTCCTTTGCATCAACTCTGATGTTATTCTAATGCCTAAATTCAGCAAAATAATGAAAAATATTAAAAAATGAGGGGACTCCCTTTGGTACTTGGAAAACTTCAGCTTCAAAAGGAATGGCATTGAGGAGCAATAAAGGGGGGAAAAAAAAGCTTGAGGCGGAAGGATGTAAGGCTGAGGTGTACAGGGAAAAAAAAGGGGAATTTCTCTTTTTTGAGGCTGTGTTTACCTCTTCTCTTCTTGCACTTCCAGGATGCAGAAAGTGAGAGAGAACTGGAGGAGCTGCGGGCAGCACAGGTGGAGTGAGGGAGCCAGGGGATGCTGCAGGGACAGAACAGTTCCAGAGTTCCAGCCCAAAAGGACCCTGAGAGCCTGGACATGGCTGAGCCACCTGAGTTCACAGGAAAAAGAAACCAGGGAGCACACCCAGGAGGAGACCTTGGTGGGACTGAATGGGATGAACTTTTGGATTAATTTCCTTCTCACAGCACTGAGTACATTTGATTTTAAAATGTCAAATCCTTAAGAAGAGGTGTGGGGATGTGTAGGTAGGATTTGTGATACAAAGCTATTTGTGATTTTTATTATGTGTATATCATAGGTATATGTGAGGTCTGTACTTTGTGATATAAAATATATACATGTTTATGTATATAGCCATATATTTTCTATCACAAACTCTACCATCAGGCCTGCTGCTGCTGCTGAGTTCCCTCAGCTGATGCCAAAATGTTTTTCAGAGTCAATTAATTGTGTTCTCTTTTCCTGAGTGCCCTGCACTGATCCAGGCTGGAGGGAGGGGGGGAGATGCTGAGCCTGGTGGTCCCTGTGCTGCTGATGCTCCTCAGCCTCTGCACTCCAGTGGGCACTGAGGCTTCAGGAGAGGCAAATACAGGGGAAAAAAAGGAAAAAAGGCAGAAAACAATGACTGCAGAGCAGTGAGGTGTCAGCCCCTCCCTTCCTCACTGTGACAGGTCTGGTGGTGGTGTCCAAAACACCCATGATGATCCTTCCCAGTGAAGCCTGAACAACCTTACTGGTTTCTGCTGGGAGCCAGCACTGCTCCCTGGGGTAAGTCCCTGCCAGGGACCAGTGGCCATCCCATCACCCCCAGACCCTGACTTTAAGAGGTGCTTTTGTCACACAAGTGACCGACAAGGTTTTCAACTTCTGGATTCTCAGTGGTCCCTCCAGGTCCCTGTAACCTGTGCTGGGGAAGGGGTTGGTGAACTCTTTAGTGACCAGAGCAGGAATAATCTGTGCCAAAGCTGATTCCCTGCAGTGTGGCACCAGGAGGGTGCAGCTGACCCAGGCTGGGACAACAAATGTGGTCAGAAATCCCCCCAAATCTTTATCAGTGCCCCGAGCCCCCAGCTCACCCAACGCTGTGTGGTGTTTGTTCCCTCTTGCCAGGTCCTGTGGTGTTTGTGAAGTGTCAGGTACCAAAGTGCAAGAGTAAAACATTCCTAAAAATCACCTTTTTTTTAGTCCCTTGCACGTGTTTTTGGTTTGTGTTTTTTTTTTTTACTTTATGAAAATAACACTGAAAGGGAAACATGTAGCACATCTGGAGACAGTGGCACTTGGAACTGGGTTGGGGCTTTTTTGTTTGTCTAAATTAAAGTAAAATTGTGGTGCTGAGCTGCTGAGCTCCAGGCAAGTTGTGCCATTAGCTTTATTTGCTTTAAATGATAAAAATTGATGCTTAGGAATGGAGAAATGAAGGCTGAGGGGCTGGGGTCAGGCCCTCTCTGTGCTGAGCTCTTTGTCCCTTGCTCCCTCTTTGTGGGATTTGCTGACATTTGGGGCGTTTTACTTTGTTTTTTTTTTTTTTTTCCTTCTTAACATCCAATCCTTAAATATTCACAGAGTTTTTTCAGATATTTTCTTTATGATTGCTTCAGGCAGGCTGGGGAGCCCACAGCAGGGACGTGCAGAGCGTTCTTCCATGGAGGATTTGCAGGGTTTTTTTCTGGAGGGAAGAAGTGGTAACAGCTCTCACAACACTTGTCTGGGGAGGGAGCTGTCAAAGCACAAACCCTTTGAGGGAGTCTTGGCGTGATGTTATTTTCTGGAGATAACTTTCACTCCGTGTTTCCCCAGATCTTTGATTTTTTATGGAGGTTTCAGTCTCAAAACAGCCAAGGGTTGATAAAACCCCCACCCGTTTGCTGTGTTTCCCCAGCTTGGGAACTGAGCCAGGGCAGCTTTTCTCTGGGGTGCAACCTTTCAACCCTTGATTTGTTTTGTTCTTATTGTGAACACTTTAATCTTCCTGTGAGTTTGTTTGCTTCACTTTTTTTAAAAAAACCAGACCTCAGTTTTGTCTCAGCAGAGCAGGGTCTGGCTTTCTGCTCCCTCCTGCCCTCCCTGCCCGTGTCCGTGTCCCTTCCCAGGGCAGGGAAGTGTCCCCATGTCTCAGGAGCTGGGGACAGGTTCCTGCCTCCTGCCTTTTCCTCATCTCTGGAGCCAAATTCGAGCCCCTCAGCTGCTGGGAGGGGATGGGGAGCTCTGGCAGCCCCGTGCAGGCTCAGACAGAAGCTCTGGTTTGCAGTTTGCTGTGAAATCCCCATCCAGAGAACCCCCCAGGCTCTGATTCCCCCTTTTCCTGTGCTGTGGATCAGGAGGTGACAGATGAACACCCCTGGATTCTGCTGGCAGGTGGAAGCTGTGCCTGGAACCCACCCGTGAGTTGGCTTTTGGTTTTCCCAGTCTGCTGCTGGGAGGGGAAGGGGCAGCTGCAGGAGGTGTGGGAGAAGCCAGAGCTGGAGCCTGGAATTGCAGGAAGCTGGAAGTGGCGTCTGCAGGGAGAGCACTGGGTACCGGCCCGGATTTGGGAAAGGCTCCACCCAGAGGAGGGACTGAGCCCAGGGAGAGATTTAACTCCCCGCAGTGCCTCCTAACGCTAAAACATCAGTTTAACCTCTGGTAAAAAGCAGTGATCCTAAAGAATAACTGAAGCTGTTTGATTGATCCTCACTGAGCTGTTCTGTGAAATAAAGGGTTTGGAAGTCAGGAGATGGGAATCCTGCTGGCACTGTGTGGCTCCTTTGCTTTTTCTGCCAACGTGAAAGACAAAAGTTTTGTGTCTGGGTGATGATCTCCGTGTGCAGAGGGAACAAAGTGCAAGGTGATTCATTTATCAGGGATTCTGCTCCCACCCCAGCAGCCTGGGAGGTGGGAGAGAGGAGGGAAAGAGGAAGACAAAGCTTCAGGAAAAGGGAAATAGGAGAGAAAAAGGGTGACTGTCACCTGGGGGGTGTCAAAGTGAATCTGAGGGCTCTTTGTCCTTTGAGAGGGACCCTGAGAAGAATTTCATGGAGGCAGCAGGAGAAATGCAGCAGCAGTGATGGCTCCTTGGGGTCAGAGCCATCCAGGGGTTCTTTAACCAGGGGTCCACAGCCCCTCAGCCCTCCACGGGAATCCTGTCCTGGGCAGTGCTGGAGGGACAGGGGGAAAAGGACCTGAGAAAGAATTTTTGGAAAAGGTTTTTCTGTTTAATATTCCTGGGGTGCTCACCCCACCAGAGGGGGAGCTGAGGAGGGAAGAAGCTCTGGGGGTGCTGGGGGTTTCAGGGTAGTGAATTTTGTGTTTGGGGGGGGTTAAACCCCCCCTGCAGCTCGAGATGAGTTCAGGGTTTGCTTTACAGCACTGACAAGGTCACTCCCAGATAAAGAACCCACGGGGCCCAGCTGCCTCCCTTCCCTCATTATTTATCCCCAAAAAAGAAGAGGAAAATAGTTTCTGCTGCCAGGATATTACTCTCTTTAATCAAGCTTAGAGAAGCTCACAACAGTGTAGCTTATATATAATTATTGCATAACCTAAAAGAACCTTTTTAGGCTCAGAAAGCCTTCCAGAGCCAGGGCTGCACTGCACACCCCAAATCGAGGAGATTAAGAGGAAAAGAAACCTCCAGGCAGAGATGGACTGAAGGTTTCTGTATCTTCTCACTGCCTACAGAAAAAGCTGAACTGACACGGGGCTGCAGCCCAGAAACCTGTCACCTGGGCAGTACCTTCATGGTCCTTTTTATTAAAAGTAGATTTCCAGAGAGCAGTCATGAAATTAAAAAAAAAAAAACAACAGAAAAAAAAAACAACCAAAAGAATGAACTGAAATGTAAATTAACAGTTCCCCAACCCCAGAGTGTTGCAGCATCCCAAACAAAGTGAAGATGAGGAATGTGGGGTGTGAGCACCAGCAACACCCCCACCTCCTCACTGCAGACACCTCCTGCTTTATTGGGTAATTAAAGCAACTCAGGAAGAACTGAAGCCCCCTCCCCCCCCTTTTCTCATGGGACAAACCCATCAATGCCACCTCAGTGCCACCAGCAGTGCCCACGTTCTCTTGGATGTCACTGAGCAGTAGGATCCAGCTGGAGCACCAGCTGGGAGGACAATCCCAAGGCTGGGGTGTTCTGGGGGTGCTCTGGGGGGCCCAGCTCCTCCTAACAAGTGAGGAAAGCCCCAGAGGGCAGAGCTGCCCCAAGCAGCCCCTCCAGATGTCCCTCAAAGTCTGTTTTTCAGCCGATGGATTTCTGTGCCAAGGTGCAGCAGATCCCTCTGCTGCCATCCCAGCAGCACTGGGAAAAAGTCTGTGGGGTGCCCAGAAGAAAGGAGCCTTTTCTGGACACCTGCTCTTGGGATCCTTAGGAAATGAAGGGTGTCCTCAGTCCTTGGCATCTCCCACTCCATCAGCATTGATGGCAAACATGGCCTCAGCCTCGGGGAGGCAGGGGGAGTCATAGATTTTACAGATTCTGGTTTCCCCACGGCCTTTTCGCAGGTAGAGCCTGAGGGGGAGGAGGGAGAAGAAGAGGTGTGAAAAGAGGTGTGAAAAGGCCCCCCCAGCCAGTCAGGATGTGAACACAGCCCCCCGGGGAGCTGTGGGACTGATCACAGCTTTGTGAACCCAGCCAAGCAGCTGTGAGCTCTGGGGCTCCCCCCAGGCTCTGTCCGTGGCCATTGCAGCCTCCTCAAGGCAGCAGTGACCTTGCTCTGCAGCAAAAGCCACACAAAGCCTCCCAGAACAAGGCCCAGGGAAGGAGAATCTGTTCCCTCACCTGGTGGTGGAGGCGTGGGCAATGATGTTTCCCCCAATGGGCTTCTTGGGGTCTGCAGCAAACATGGCTGCTCCATCTACTTGTGCCACCACTTGGTTGGTGATCACCACAGCCACACCGAACTGTGAGGAGAAAAGCAACACAGCAAAACACGTTTGTTGTCCACAATCTGAGGAAAAAGGGGGAGGGAAAACCCCCCCAAAAAAACCCCAAGCCACAGAGCCTCCTGCTGCTCTTTGCTGCCCGCAGCCGCCCTCAGGTAACGGCAGCAGCCACGACGCCGTCTGTACCAAACTGCTGAACCTGGCAAAATAAATTAAACTGCTGGCCAGCCCTGCAGAGGATGAAGCCAGAACTGGTGCTCACCTCGTCTGCCAGCCTCAGCAGCATCCGCAGGAACCTGGCCAGGTGCATCTGTCTGGCTGAGAGCTCCCCTCTGCCTGAGTAGTCGGTGCGGTACAGGGCCGTGGCGCTGTCCACGATCAGCAGCGCGTACCTGGGGGACAGGAGGCAACGTTCCAGGCAGGAAAAGTGCTGCTGTGTGGTTAAAAACCTGGATTTATTGCACTCTGATACAAACCAGCCCAGAATTTAACGTTCTGACCCCACAGGTGTCCCGTGGAGGGGTTCCCACACACCTCCCACCACCACCTCCTTCCCCCCCCCTGAAGGAGCCTCTGCCACTTGTCTCAAACTCCAGCTCCCTGCAGGGGTTTCCTTGGTGCTAAAAGGACAAATCCTGCTCTGAAAAAATTCCCTCCTGTGAGGGCAGTGAGAGAGATGCTGGAACAGGTTGTCCAGGGAAGCTGTGGCTGCCCCATCCCTGGCAATGCTGGAGGTTGGATGGGGCTGGTGGGAGGTGCCCCTGCTCATGGCAGGGGGGGTGGAACTGGATGAGCTTTAAAGGTCCCTTCCAACCCAAACCATTAAATTTAATTTTGAAAGCAATAATAAACTGATCTCTTCAAAAACTTCTTTTTAAAGTAACATCAGTTGACAGCCTGAGCTCCCCCTCTGGCTACACCAAAGCACCACCCAGCTGGAGTGACCAGACCTGAGCTAAGGGAGGGAACCCCACAGGAGGTGTGTGGCAACAACAACCCTTCATTAGGAAGCCAACGTTTGACTTTGGCATCAGTTTTGTTTTCTGGGGCCTCCTGTGCCTGCTGCTGCTCCCCTGGGAGGTTAGGGTTAGGGGTTAGGGTTAGGGGTTAGGGTTAGGGTTAGGGAAGGTCCCTGTGTGCTCACCGAGACTCAGCCATCATGGCAGAGGCCTGGTAGAGGAGCTGGGTCTGGTGGTCGGTGTTGAACCCCCGAGCGTAGGCCACGTTGTCAAGGACATCACTGCCAGACAAGCCATACCTGGGGAAAAGAGGAAATAAACACCCTGAATAAATACCATTTCCTCAGCAGCAGGTATGGAGCAGGTTTGCCTACAGACTGGAATAAAAACTTGTGTTTCTGGAAGAGAGAAAAGTAGCAAAGACCCCTTGGTGACGAAAAGGGAGCAGAATGATCTGAAACCCCTTCAAGAGAATATTTGCCTGCTTAGGAACAACAAGTAAAGCAGAACACCAGAGATTTTCCTCAAAATGAAGCCCCACTGAAGCAAAACTGCCTCTCAGGAACAGCACCCTGAAAGCAGCAGATCGTTCTTAAAAGCCAGTGATCAACTGCCTCCCACCTGCAATGCCTCTGTCAGCATTTTATTTCCAAAATAAATAATAAAAAAATAACAATAGCTACATTCAACATCCTGAACTTAAATTACTTATAAGGCATTTAGGAGATCCCTTAGAATCTGGAGAAGCAGTGGGTTATCCTCCTTGGATCAGAACTGCAGCAGTATTTTTCACAATGGGAGAGAACAGAGGCAATTTGTTCCTGTTTCTTATTTCCCACTTCCAGCCCCACTCAGAACTGTCTGAGCTGCTGCAGGTTGCTCAGGACTGCGAGCACCTTCTAGGAGGGAGCCCCCAGGGCCTCCCTGGGCAACCTCTTCTGCTGTTTGGCCACCCAGGAGAGCAGCACAGACCTCTCAGCCACTGCCAGGAGCCTCTCGGGGCGGAAGGTGCCCTCGGTGTCGATGTACATGGCTTTCCCCTCCCCACCGCCGCGGTCGATCGGAAGCTGCAGGAGGAGAGAGGGCAAGGAAACATCAGGAAATCATCCAGGTGTTGTCCTCAGGCACAGGACTAATTGTCACTGCTGGAAAAGAACCCCAGGATCACACAAGCCCAGCAGCCAGGCCAGAAAAACCCCACCGTGCCCAGCAGGTGACAGCACACACCCAGCTCCCGTGGTTCAAGTCACCTCTGTCTGGGCAAGGGGAGACAAAAAATTCCTGGTTTCCATCTCTGACACCTCCACAAGGAATGCTGGGCTTGGAACTGCTGTGTTTAGGGCCATGAGGATGTTAAATAAACGACCAATTAAACCCAAAGCTTCTCCTACTGCACGAAACAGCAACCTCAGGGAACACCAGACACCACTGCTATCAAAACTAAGATTAGGAAAAGGGCTGCTCCAAACTGAGAGATTTTCTGATAGCAAGAGCCAGCTGCAGCCTCTGAAGGAAGTGAATCCAAGTTAAGCTCAGGAAGTGTTAGGGAAAGAGCAGCTACTCCAAGCAGCTCCTTGAACCCAACAGTTTATTTCCTTTTTGCAACACTCATGGTGATGAGAAAGGTTTTCTGCAGCCCTGAAGGGAGATCAAACACTGCTCTGCATTTAGGATCTGGAATTATTCCACAAGGATAATGAGTTAAATTTGGTTGTCAGAGCACTGAGGAGAAAAAAAGTTGTAGAACAAGGCAAACAGGCAAAAAAACCCACCCCAAACTTTGCTGCTGCTGCTGCTTGCAGTAACCCCAGCAACCAGATCAAGCAGGAAGCAAAAGATCCCAGAAAGCTGCAGGCACAGCCAAGGGTGCTCCAAATCCTCACACATTCAAGTTTATTGGTAGAGAAAAGTGCACAAAAAGTGCACAAAGACCCAAAGCTCCAGCTTCTCAATGCCCTGTGATACTTGACCTGAATGAAGAGCACTACTCACCTGACAGGTCACTGCCAGGGTGTGACACAGCTGAGTCTTTCCCGTACGGAACTCACCAAATAACTCTGTTATGGACCCTGTTTCTATCCCTCCTGAAGGGAAAACAAAAATAAAACCATCTTAAGAAGCTCAAGCACTTCAAACAAAGCCCAGTGAGAGACTCAAGTTACTTAGGTTAAAAGTTTCCAAAGTCTGACTGGAGCCTGGTTCCTGTTCCTTTTTTGCTCCTGTGCCTCCCCTGCTCTTTGTGTTCACAGACAAAAACCCCACCACAGGATGATCAGCAAAGAGAATTAATTACCTTGCAGAAGTTTATCAAGCTCTTTGGAGCCAGTGGTGATCTGGATGATCTCTGACCTTCTCTGGTGGAATTCTGTAGCTGTGGTGAAGCCCATTGGAACCAGTTTGGCTGCTTCAGCCTGGAGGAACCCAAAGCAGGCAGTGCCAGAGCCCCCAGCCCAGCTCTGCACCCCTGCAGCTCTCTGTCTGCTGGAAAGGGGAAGCACTGACAGGATTTAACCTATGCACCTCATTTCAGGGGCTGCATTGGGGTGGGTGTCTCTGAAAAGAACTGAAGTTCTGGCCCAAGACACCCATTCAGCACCCATTTTGTGTGTTTGGTGGAAACTGTGTCCCCCTTCCAGCTCTGCTCTGTCCCTCTGCAAACTGAAACACCCAGGCTGGGCACACAGCCCTGGGGATGCTCCTCCTACCAGGGAGGAGATGTCCAGGGATCTGGAGAAGTGTTGGGGTCAAACATGGAGCTGGGGCAGATTTCAGTCAAAAAGAAATTGTTTGGCAGAGTCTGAACTCAGAAATGTTGTGAGAACACAACTCAGGCCTCACTCTCAGTCCCCAAGAGTAAACCCCAGGTCAGAGCAGCCTCTGGGAAGCAGTGTCCTCTGCCCTGACCATGGTTCTTGGGGAAAGAACATAACAAATTGGGCAACAAGGGGTTGCCCCTGGGTCCTGCAGCTCCTCTGGGTTCAGTTCTCAGCCTCACCTTCCCCATGGTTCCCCCCTCTCTACCCCATGAAGCTGCTCCTGGGATTTGTCACCTTTCCTCCCCAAACCACCAGAACACTTTAATTAACACTTCCTGAGTACCCCGAGGCAGATCTTCTCCTTCAGCAACACCCTTACCAGGATTTTGTCAGCTTTGGCTTCACTGATGCCTTTAATGTTCAGCAGCTCCTTCTTTGGTGCATAAGCCACAGCCTCCACAGTGTGGAACCCAGCTTCTTCCAGCTTCTTCACATCATTGGCATTGATCCCACATTGCTGGGGGCAGAGAAGAGGACAGAGACACAAATACCTGAATCTAACTCCCACTGAACACCCTCCCTTGGCTTCAGCAGCTCTGGATCAAACTCTGTTACTCCAGGTCAGCATCCTGGATGTTAGTTACACAAAACAGAACCATAAAAATAAAATCCTTTTACCCATGAAATGTTTGCTCAAGGTATTAATGGCTCAGATGGCAGGGAAGAGGCAGAAGAGAGCACCCTGCTGGGGTGCTGGAGGTGATCAGTGCAGGTCAGGAGAGGGAGCACAGCAAGGCAACATCACATAAAACACAAGTGCTACACTTGGTGGGGGCTTTGGGTTTGTTTTCTTTTTATTTATTGTCAGAACACAAGTGAGAAGATGACTTAGCAGCTCCCTGGACAGCTTTTTACACCAGAGATAACTCCTTACCCACCTCTAACCTGGATATGAGCTGTGGCCCAAAGCTCTCCTCCTCAGCTGAGGTGTCTGCGTTTGCCTCCAGCTGCATCTGCATGGCCATCACCCCCGTGCTCAGGGCAGCTCTGCCAGAGAACAGACACCCAGCTGTGACCCAACCTCCACCAGGCCCAGGGAACAGGGACACCCACACTCTGCTGGCAATGCCACCCCTTGGGTGACCTCACTGAGGGGCTTGGCAGTGACAGGCAGGGGCCAGAGCCTTCCACTGAGGCCAAACAAAACCATGGAATTGTCTGGCTTCGAAAAGTCATTTAAGATCATCCACTCCAACCCTTCCCCCATCCCTGCCCAGGCCACCCCCACCCCATGTCCCTCATCCCCAAGGGTTTCTCTGAAACCCCTCCAGGGATGATGGGGACTCCAGCCCTGCCCTGGGCAGCCTGGGCCAGGCCCTGACAACCCTTTCCAGGGAGAAATTCTTCCCCAGCTCCAACCTAAACCTCCCCTGGCACCACTTGACTTGTGCCAAAAGTTCCTCTTGTCCCATCCCTTGTTCCTTGGGAGCAGAGCCCGACCCCCCCTGGCTCCAACCTCCTCTCAGGGGGTTGCAGAGAGCCAGAAGGTCTCCCCTCAGCCTCCTCTGCTCCAGGATCAGCACCCCCAGGGCCCTCACAAGTTCTCCAGACCCTTCCCCAGCTCCATTCCCTTCTCTGGACACCCCCAGACCCCTCAGGTCCTTCTGTTCCCGCAGAGGGTCCGGTCCCTGCCCTGCTCCCCCCCAGCCCCTTCCCCTCCTTGGCCAAAGGGCCCCGGGCAGCAGCACAGCCCCCGCACACCGCACTTCACGTTTTACCCCCGGGTTCCCCCCTCCCCGAACCTTTGCTCAGATTTCCCCTCACAGCCGCACCCGGCTCAGGCCCCTCAGGGCCTCCCCAGGCACAGCCGCTCCCCGGGCTCCCCCGGGCCGGTACCGACGGCTCCGGGGGGTTCGGAGGGAGGGAGGGGGCGGGGGGTGCGGGCGGTTCCCGGGCTCACCCCGCGGGTTCGGGTTCAGGTTCGGGTTCGGGTTCGGGTTCCGGTTCGGATCCGCTCCCGCCCGCAACCGCTGCCGGTTCGGAGGAGCCCGCCACAGCGTCACGTGACGGGAGGCGCGCGCAGAGGGGCGGGGCCGGGAGCTCCGCCCCGCCCTTAAAGGGGCCGCGTCCCAATTTTTTGGGGAGGGGATTTGTGCGTCTGGGGCGGTCTGAGGGGGTCCAAGGGGGCCCGGGGGGGTCCGAGGGGGTCTCTCTGGGTGTATTTCTATTCACACCCCCAGGAACACACCTGGAACACTTCGCTTTATTTTCCTTTTGTTTTTTCCCCTTAATTTTTACCTCTCCTTTTGGTTTGGGTGCAGCCTTCCTTCCCCGGGGGTGCAGCCCAATTAACACTCCCCCTAATGAAGGAACCAAAGCCCTTTGTGCCCCGCAGCTCTGTCCCTCCCTCTCCTGGGCTTCCCATCCCTTTTATCTCCAGGGAATCCCGGGGGATCCGCTGAGCTCTTCCCATGGATAAAACCCCCTGAGGGAGCCCCCAGAGGGGTCCCAGGGACCCCACCCTGAAGTTTCTTCATCTTTTCCCTCCTGCTCACACCTGGAAGCAGAACTTGGGGTGAGGTGGAGGGTGATGGGCCCAGCAAGGCTGAAAATCTGATTTTCCTTCCTCCAGATGCCCAATATTTACAAGGAATTAATAAAATCCTGTTATCTCTTAGCACCCCGGGTGTCAGGACACACCCCAGCAGAGCTCTGCTACCACAGACCAGAAACCACAACCAAAAAATGGTTAATTTTGCCTAATCCCATTTTTTCTTGTACAAATGCCTGGCTTTGCTTGGCTTTTTAAATTTTTAATTTTTTTTTTTTAAATTTTTTTTATCTCCTACTTTGATTTAATGCCCAGAGCAATCCAATGAGCTCTACCAAAACCTGTCAGATTCTTCAGCTTCTAAATAAATAATGCAGAAAGGAAAACCAAACCTGACCAAGCAAGCAGCCCCAGCTGGGTCGTGGCCCTGGCACAGGGCTGCAGCCCCCTCTGCTGGGTCAGGATGCTGGGACAATTTCCCCTAGGAAATTTAAAGTTATTTCAGGTACAATCCCACAGTCATTTGCAATTTAGGCACTAGTTTCATAACTTAAAAAAAAAAAAAAAAAAAAAAAAAAAAAAGCCACAAAATTCTTCTGTGAAAACCAGGCCCCAGAAATCCAATGAAACCCAAACCAAGTTCTTATTGCAAAAAAAAAAAAAAATCCTCTCAAATTGGCAAAGCTATTTCAGGCATAACAGGCAAATTTTCAAGCACAAGCTGAAACAACAGAGCCAAGAATCACAGCTGGGAGAAGGAAGAGCAGGAATTCAAATGTTTAATGAACTTCCACCTTCCAAATAGAAGGAAAACTTGTAAAATGACAAAAAATATATAAACACACAACAACATTGTTAAACCCAGCACATTTTACAGAAATACACAACCTGCTTTTGCCCAGGGGGTGTCAGGAAGTGCAGGGTTGGGTCAGCTACAGAATATACAGAATATACAGAGAGCCAGCTGGGAGCACCAGTGGCTTTCCTGACCCAGCCCCTGCCAGAACATCTCCTCACTCAAATCCCAGCTCTTGCCAGGCTCAGGGATCCAGGAGCAGCCTGCAGAGGGCACCTGGAGAGCATCCCACGGGTGGGTTTGGCCAAGCAGAGGCACCCAGAGGCTTTGTGAGAAAAACCTTCCTGAGAGGTGATCTGGAGAGCCAGGAGCTGCCTGTGTCCTGGGGGTGGGAGGGATTCCAGGACACAGAACTCCAGGGTGATGGTGGATGCTGAAAGGGCTGGCACCAACCCAGGGGGATTCCAGTGGTGTTGATTTGGGAAATACTCATAAAATACTCATCACTGGTTTGCACAAGAGCTCTGTAAATCAACCCAGAACAGAACCAACACCTCATGTCTGGAGCACAACCACACCAGGGGAGTCTACACAGGGAGCCCAAGAGCACCAGAAAAAAGACAAAAGGAAGCTGGGATCTGTAAGAAGTGAAACCAATTCTTCCTTCTTTTTAGAGCCCTCTGCTTGCATGGCAGCTCCTGGCTGCTCCCCAGCCACCCACCCAGTATCAGACAGGATGAGTGCAGAGCTGAGCACTCCCCTCCTGCTGAGAAAGCTTCTACAAGGCTAAAATCTGACTTCCTCAGTCCAGGGAATCATCTGGGAGCCTGGAGCAGGTTTTGATGGATCAGGCTGACAATCCTCTGCAGGTAGTGGTCACCAACTGGCACCTTGGAGAGCAGAGCAGAAATTTCCTCCTCCCTGGGAAGATAACAGGACCAGAGGTGTTTGGGAGGATCCCCAGTGTTTGATTCCCCAGTCCCCCATCCCTCCCTCTGAGACTTCAGCTGCAGGGAGTGGCTCTTTCTGCTTAACTCACCCAATATTCCCAACCTGTGTTCTGACAGTGAAAGGCAGAGGGTCAGAGGGGTAGCTGGCAGAGAGACTCAGGGTCAGCTCAAACTTTGCAAAAGCTCTGGAAGCAGAGAACAGAAGCTTCACCCTGTGAAACAAACACAGGCAGAAAAACTTAACACAAAACATTCACATGTACAGCCACTGCCTCTGAGTGCAGCTCCTGAAGGGAAAACCAGGGATGCAGCAGAGTCCTGCAGAGACCACAGCAGCTTCACAAATAAAGTTCAAGGGGTCTTTCCACTCTGATCCTGTCAGCACCCAAACCCTGAGTCAGAACACAAACCCCAGCTTTCCTCACAGAACCTTACAAAAATCTGGCAGAATAATAAAAAAATATCATTTCCTAGTTAACACAAAATATTCCTAGGTAGCTAAAGCTCTCAGAAGTTTTCAGTAGGACTGATTTACCTCCAGTTCATTCTAAGGTCAGGTAAATCTCCAGTGATTGGCAGCTTCCTGAGCACAGGCTGCCCTTGCATCTGCTTTGCTGGCTGAACTAAATACAGATTATGTTCTGCTCCATCCTAAAAATACCAGAGCCCTCTGCAAAAGGAGAATAACCCCAGGGAGCAGCAGGCAGGGCTCAGCAGCTGGGCACACCCTGCTGCAGGACAGACCAGGGGAAGTAGGATTATCCTGTTCCACTGGGACGTGCCACAGAGTTGGGAATTAGCATGAAAAAAGGAAAACTAAAGAAAAAAAACTTTAAGTGCATTTGTCCTTCAACAACCAATTCTGCTTGGCTGAAGCAAACAGATGATTGAAAGAAATAAAGCACCAAGCTACAGGCAAACTCTTGGCTCTGTTTGCTTTGCTTTCCCCTAAAGATTTAGGTGAGACTCAAGTCAAACAGGGAAGCAGTGAGGAAGGAGAGATTCCATGACAGCAAGGAAGTGGCTGAACCAAGGACATCTTCATTTCCCTGCATGTGGATATCACAGTGAAATGGTATGAAAATAAATTGCATGTGCATATCATAGTGAAATGGTATTAAAATAAATTGCACGTGGATATCATAGTGAAATGATATTGAATTATCTCATTGTGACAAAACAGTGGCATGAAATCTCACTTTCAAGAAAGCCAAATTGAAAAAATGTCAGTTCTGATTATCTAGAGATGCTCTCTGAAGGCATCCCAGAGGATGGAAACCCCAGCTGAGGTTACTCACCTTGTGTCACTGATGTCTGTCTTCAGAAGGTTGAATGTTCCACCCCATCTCTCCAGAAATTCAATCTCCTCCCCCAGGCTCCTGCAGCGACTCACAGCCCAGGAGACATCCTGAAGAACCTGAGTGGGCAGCCAGAAAAACACTCACATTGCTCTTGAAAATGCAGGTGATGCCAGAAAGTGTGTGTATGTGTATATATATATATATATATATATGTATGTACATACATATAAATGTGTGTGTGTGTACATGAAAGTTTAACTGCCATTTCAGTCTGGATGTAAAACTGAATTGTGCAGACTTCACCCCAAATATTCTCTGCCCTGATTTCTCCCCTCAGCTTTGCCAAGAAGGCTCCAGGGACATGCAGAACCCCAGTGGGTTGGCAGCTTATTCCATGAATAGTCTGGGAAGCAGGATGGCATCCAGCTCAATTCTGTCGTTGGTACTAGCAGAAAGAAAAGGGTTTTAAGAAATCACTAAGGCAGAGATTAATGCAGCCAGTGAGGAGGAAACCACAGCTTCAGGACTCTTGCCTCAGGCCCAGGCACTGCCCCTCACACCTCAGAGGATTCCAGACTTTGATTTGAAGCATTCATTAAGATGCTTTTTCTTCAGCATCAGCCCTGTTCCCTGTGACAGGAAAGATTCAGTGTTTTCCTAGAGCCTGAGGCTTCCTGGCACATTACCTGGGGCAGGTGGCACAGTGTGGGACACTTCTCCTGCCAGCACCCCTGGCTGTCAAGGAACTGGAAGATGAGTCTTTGGACTAAACATGAGGAGGGGGGAGCTTTTTCCTCTGTAACACAAAAGAAAAACAGGAATCTTTTCAAAGCCAGATAGTAATGGATTAGCAGACAAACCAGACATGCACAGGTGGCTTCCCAAGAGATTTTAAGGGCAGTGACTTTCAAGCTATTAAAAAAAAAATAAAAATCTTACCATCCAGGAGAGATTCAAAGCTCAGGCTGACTATCTTTCTGGAAGGATCTTCACCAAAAACATCACCCTCTGAGAAGGGAAAAAAATCCCCAAGCTGTTATTTCCATACTTAGTTCTGGAGCTGCAGCTCTTCCTCTTCAGAAATAGCCATTTGTTACATAGTTTGCTGAAAAAACACTGATAATCATCCTCAAAGCCACTGCTCTCAGCTTACACACTCCTGCTGCAGGATGTTTTCTCACTCTTCACAAGCACAGAAACTTTAGATTTGTGTTATTTGCTCTTTAACCTCTCCAATTCATAAAACTGAAACCCTCCAACCTTGCAGCTTACCTACTGGGGGTCCAAACACCACTGTGAGCTCGATGGAGTCATAAAGGAAATTAAAGACTGCTTGCTGCTGGCTCCACTCAGTCATCTCCCACTCAGTGAAGCTAAGAAGGGGAGGGAAAACACAAACCATCACCCTGAGTTTCATCTCACCAACCACACAATTAACTGAAGGACAAGGATCAGAGAACTGAGAGCACTTGCAGCTCTTGGCAGCTCCCAACACAACTTCACTTCCCAGCAGAATGCAAGAACCTGTTGGGAATGCAAGCACCAATGTTCAGTTTGGAACTGGAGAGCTGGATACAGCCTGAATGCAGAGATCTGGCTTCCCAAATCATGTGAGGACAACCAAACCCATTCACAGGCAGTTTAGAAGCCCCAGAACTAGGTAATAAAAATAAAACCTGGGAGTCTTGTCCTTACTCGTATTTCTCCAGGAGTTCCTGGCAGCTTCTTTCTTTTTCCTTTAGCAGGTTTATCTGAACAAGCATTTGCTCATTCTCAGTCTCCAGATCTGCCAGTTCTCTGCAAAGACAAACCAGCCACAGGAGATGAAGGGGAAACCCACCAGCCCCCTGCAGCCTGGCTGCCACGTCTTATTTCAGGTTTCAGATCCTCTCTGATCCAACCTTACCTTTGAAGTTTCTCTTCTTGGGCTCTGAAGCTCTCCAGTTCTAAGAGAAAGGGAAAAATGCTGTGAGAGAAGAGAGCAGCAGAGCAAGCCCTGACTTGGGAAGATCTCAGCTCCCTGGCTGTATCCTGCCTGGGCACAGACATGCAGCCAGAGGTCAGGAATTACTGAAAAATTCACCTGCTGAATATGGCAGCCAGCACACACCCTTCAAGTCACACTGCACCCAATTCTAACCCCCATTTTTCCAGGGGGAAAAGCAGTCTTTTTTGTACTTTTAACATCTTTTAATTAGCAATATCCCATGAGGAAAAGAAAGCAGTAGTGTCTGCACCCATCCCAGGATTAGTATTTCAGAGTTCCACCCTCTCCAGAACTTAAAGAACAAAAATAAGAAGTGCCACCTGGCTGGTCCCATTACCTTCCTTCAGGCTCCTCCCTTCTGCCATTTCACCACTGCCCTCTGCTTCCCATCCTTCCCTGCCAGAATCTGTGGGAAAGAAGCATCAGGTCTCTGCAGAACTCCCCAGTTCAATCTTCAGATTCTATTTCATTTGTCTGTGGGTTTTATAAACCTCAGCATTTCAAAGCTAACTAAGAAAAATGTACACAAGGCTGGAAGGGCATCTACCAAACCCCTCAAAAATAACAGTTAGCAAGGAAAACTCCTTTTACTGCATTGTTTCAAAGCTGCCACTGAAATCCAGGTGACAAGACACAGAGCATCACCATGCAGCTGGTTTGAAACCCCTCAGGCAGGATGCTGAGGAGAGTCCAGTGCTGCCTGCAGGGTCCCTGCCAGCTCTGCAGACACTTACCTCCCTCCAGAGGCCCAAAGCAGCTCTCTGCCTCCTGCAGCAATCCATCCAGCTTCTCTATTCTTGCCAGCAGCTTTCTGTGCTGTTCCTAAGATGGGAACATTGTGCTCAAGTCAATGACATTTAAAAAAAAAAGCTGAATTGTCTTCTGGGACCACTGTGTGGGTCTTGGACTGCCAAGAAACTAATTAAAGGAGCTGATATCATCTCTCATTAGAGTGAAGCAGCAGCCTGACAGACACTGAGGCAGTGGCCATGTGTAGGGACACTCAGTGCCTCCTCCTAAGGACTTTTCTTACAAAGGGATGAGACATGGAGATAAAGAAATTCCTAGAGCTTTTAGCACATGCACATTCCTGATGCCTCCCACAACACATTCCTTCTGCATTTCCTTGCTAGTTACTAATGCTGACATCACTACAGGACTTTACTTTCCCTTTAATACTCCTGTTTTTCACTGTTAATTTAATTGTCAAAACCTTGAGGCAGAAGGTTCCTCCAGTGTAAGTGCAAGGAAGTCCCTGTCCCTGTCTGGTTTACATTTGCAAGTAGGTTAAATCAGAAGGAAATGAAAGGCTCCCAAACCTGACAGAGACAGACAAAAGATGGTAGAAATTCCCTTTTTTTCCCCCTAAAGCTAAACCTCTGCAGCCCTGTGGCATGTTACCTGTGCACTCTGCAGCAGCTTGCTGTACAGTTCTGCTTTCTCATTGTGAGCCAAGATTTTACTCTCCTTGGTGAAACAGGATTTCATTTTGTTCAGTTCTGCCCCAAAGTTCTTCAGCTGCAATGAAGGGAAAACCCAGAAGAGAAAGGGAATGGGGATGTGCTGGAAAAGGTTGTTCAATCAGGCTTTTAGATTCTGCCTCCCTCCTCTGCCCCTCCCAGTGTCACCTTTCTCCAGGAGCAGCATAACATCAAAAAATTAAATCAAACTGCAGCAGATTTAAGGCTGGGCTGTCCCTGTTAACTCAAGCACAGATGCTGATGAAATAATTGATTTTCTTTGCAAAGAGAGATGTTTCTACCCAAAAGCAAAGCACCTCCTTGAAGTACCTCAGCTGTCCCTCACCCCTGTGGTTTGAGACCTGACTGGAACGGTGGCAGAAGCCCAGGCAGAGCCTAAACCACCAGAAATCAACTGGAAAAGGAGGTTTTCCCAGAACAGGGCTACAGATCACACAACCCAATGTTTTCTCCAGGCTGTCAATCCAGCAGCTGCACAAAAAGCTTTTCCCTGCACTGCTTGTTCCCACTAGGTGGTACCAGTCTCATTGCAGTGTGGAGCTTTGCTGAGCAGCTGCTCAGATTTGTTACTTCTCCAGCAAAGGTTTCTGGTGCTTTCCTTGTTCCCAAGCAGAATTCATCCTGACTCTAGCTAATAACCCAGCCTCAGGGACAGCTGATGTCAGTCTAAGCATGAACTATGAACACCACTGTCTTTTATGTATTCTGAGTCTTTATTTTCATTGAACAGATCCTCATTCCTAGCATTAGAACCACACAAAGCAATCACTATTTCAAGGTTTTCCTTCTTACAGCAACATATTCCCTTTAATGTATTCTAAGGGGTGCATGGATCTTGCATCCTTCTGACACACTGGAAGCTGCCAGCAGCTCTCCACTCAGAAAATATTTTCCCTTGTGCCACCTGCCTGCCTGCTGCTGTTATTCTAGGACTATTCTGGCTTTTATTTTATTTGAATACAGAAATCAACCTTACTTCTTCATGATGCAAGAAACAACATCACCTCTTCATGCAGCATTACCTCTTCATCAGAGCAGGTTCTCATCACTTCCCAAAAACTCCTGTTCACATTCACCAGGAGTTGATCCTGGACAGTTGCATATGGTTTTAGCCTGAAAAAAAACCAAAAATAGTTGAAAGTCTTGTTGGAACTGCACTGAGCACACAAAGCAACATGCTGGTACCTATAGACTTCCCCTTTTCTAATCAAAACATGTAAATATTTTTGTTCAGCTGGGTCTTACATCTTGCAGAGACCCTCTAGAGCCCTGATGCTGAACTCCAGCACATGCTGCCAGGTTCATTTCCTGCAGTTTTTCTGTGGAGGGCAGAGCTGAGCAAGAGGTGGAGAGCTAGAGAGCCAGAGAACGAGGAAATGGTGCCAAGGAGGCTGGGAAAATCTTACTGCTGGTTTTGAGTTTTATCCTACAGCTTCATTTTGCACAGGTACATGTTAAGTTGTAAAAGGCACAATGAATCAGTCCACAAGTGTCCTTCAAGTAAGAAAATAAATCATGATAACTGTATTTCAGTGTAATAAACACCTGAAGAGTGCAACAAACCACAGCTCATATCCCCTCTTAGGATTCTGCTTTCTATGCTTGATCATTTTTGACACAATATGAAACTTTTAACTCTCCACATGTGCAACTGAAACACTTGATCAGTGAAAGATAAACTACTTGAGGAAAATCAAACATTAATTATCTCCATAACTACACAACCCCCTCCAGGAGTTAGCCCTGTACTGTCTAAATCTGCACCAAACCACCTGCCAGCATTAATTCCCTTAATTACAGCTTTCTGTTTGTCTCATGTGTAATGTACTCATTCCATTCAGGCCACGTGGCACACAGCCAGAGCTGAAAAATAAAATTACTAATATAAAAAAAACCAACATCTTACTCATCTATCTTCTGAGAAAGGGCCTGGCAATCCTCCTCATAAATCCACAGCTTGGGGCGATGGACGTATCGGCTGTAGAGCAGATCCTCTGGAGTAGGAGGTGTGCTGGCTGCACACTGGGGAAAAACAGAGGGGAGAAAGGGGAAGAAAAAGAAAAGTAAATTTTTCAGAAGCAGCAACTTCCAATCAGTTCAGACATGGAAAGCAACAAATGGCCCGGAAGCTTTATTTTTGCAGAATAAGAAAAAAACCCAAACCCTGAACTACAAGGGCTGCAGTCACAGCTCTTGTTTCCAAGAAGATAAAACACTCATTGGTTACTAGATTTGATTTTAGATAATAATAAGAAAAGATAAAGGGATATAATTTAAGATGAGTTATATTGTGCACATCAGGGCCAGATACTCACAGTGACTGGAACGTGGCTGTGCCGGGGCTTCTGAATTGGAACGTGGACTTCAAGAAGAGTGAAAAACTCCCCAACTGTGATAACACCACTCTCAAGTTTCTGTAAAGATCAGGAAAAACACACAAATAAGTACATTTGTTCAGCTTATTTGGATACATGCAGACAGGTGTTTTGGGATAAGCTCCCCATACCTCCCGTAGGTTGTCTTCACAAATGCTGTCTGTGAGAAGCTGAGACTCCACCTGACTGCTGGGCTGGGCTGGCCAGAAAAACAAAAAAAAAAAAGGGAGGAGATTGCTGGGGTTAGTAACATTCCTCTGGAAATATCAACTGGAGCTGATTAAGTCTGGATAAAAGAGAAAATTTAATGTAGAGTTTGACCTTTGTGTGCGTTTCCAGTGCTGAATGAAGGAAACAGCAAAGTGGGACAAACATGGAGCAGATTAAAAGTCTCATCTAAACCCAAACCTGTGTCAGGGTGGTGATGAACTCAGAGAGCTCAGGAGGAAAAAGAGATGGAAGGTACCAAGAAGTCAGAAAACTGAGAAAGAGGCTCCAACCAGTGCCTCCTGGTTCCAGGAGAAGCTTCCAAGGTAAAGCCAGGGCACTGCTGTCCTGAGCCAGCCAGGGGAGTTCCTCACACAGATCCAGCTTCCAGAAATGCCTCCGTGGCCCCAGGACTGGGCTTCCCTTTGTTATCCCAGGTATCTCCCATGGGAAAGAAATCATTACCAGCTAATTAGCAAGAGCTACTTAACCCTGGGGGCTGCATCTGGGCAGTGCCTCTCCCTGCCAGGCACTCTGAGGAGACTTTTCCCCCAGGGTTTGAAATCTTACTTGTGAATTCTGTGTCAGGCTTCCCCGAGTCCAGAGAGCTGGTGGTGCTGGGCTGAGGGCACTCAGGGACTGTGGCTGAAGGAGTCAGAGCAGCTTCACCTCCTCCAGCTTCTCCTGGGCTGTGAGACACAGCACCTGAAGCTGCCTAATATTAGCAAGGGAAAAAAAAAATAAAATTAAGAGTTACATGAACCAACACAAGAGTAACCAGACAGTTTATTGTAGCTGCTTCCTGATGCTCTGAATTGTTTCACTTTTATTACCAGCCCATTTTCTACCTATCAGCTGGACAAAGCAGGGTACAGCTTGTTAAGCCATTTCCTCCCATTTATGACACATAAAAAGTGAAGCTGCAGTTTGTGCTCTTTATGAAAACCCTAATTTAAACATCCATGTTTGGAACAAGGCCTAAAGCAACTATCACTGTACCTAAGCAACAACCAGCAGACAGTTTGGTTCAGAGGACTGAGGAAGGATTAGGAGGATACACTACGGAGATAATTATTTAATTTATTAGGAGATAATTATTTAAATTGGGCACATCCCTCATTCTGCCTGGTTTGCCCAGGTTCAGGAAAGCTGCACACATCAACCAGATTCTTCTGTTTTGGCAAAACAATGAAAAATGCAGGGGACAAGACAGCAAAATGACAGCAAACTGGTGGCTAAGAGGAAGAAAACTTACCAGCAGGTCTGCTTACACCCCAGATTTAAGCAGAAGTCCTGGGGACTCCTCTACCCTTATAATGAACAGACTCACCTGCAAGGCTTGAGAGTCTTCACCCTCCAAGTTCTCATCACTCTTGGGCTTCTTTGGACTTTGAAGATCCTCCTCATCTTGTTCCAAAGCTCTTTTTGTGCTGCTGCAAGTTTTTGTCTCTTTAAACTGATTCTTTCCATTGTGGGGGGTTTGTTTTTTCCTTATCTCAGTGCAGACATTTTCCAAGAGTTCAGAGCTTACAGATTCACCTGAATCCATTTCTTCAAGGCAGATGGGGAGAAAATCTTCTGTTACAAACCATGAAGGGCTGAAGTGCTGCCTGGTGGCCTTGTTGTCACCTGGGGTGTCACCAGCATCTATGTTCCCTTCAGAAACTGCTGCTTCTCCTTGGTCTGAAGGTTTTGTGTTTCTGTCCTGTACATCAGAGACAGAAGGATTTCTTCTGCTTGGTAATTTTGGCTGGAAGATACCCAGAGGGATGTTCACTCCTGGATATTTATCTTTAAGTACTATGCCTAAACTTGGGTCTCTGGGAGCAGCTCCAGATCCAAGACCTGTGTTCTCCTGCTCTTTGGGATGAGGTAAATGAGTTGGTTCACCTCCTGTATTTTCTCCTAAGCTCAAGGTATCCTCTGGCTGGGCTGGTGATTTGGGCAACTGGTCAGAAAAGGCAGTGTCAGGAACTGGGAAGACTGCAGATCTCCTCCTAATACTTCTCAGTTTGGAACAAATGTTTAAAATTCCAGAAAATTCAGGCTGAAGAGCAGGATCTAGTTGCTCACTGGGATTGTCACCTACCCCAAGCTGCTTAGCTGGCTCAGAGTTCATCTGAAAATCTTTTGGAGGCATCTCCCCCTCAGCTGGCAGCCCCTCCTTTTCCTTTGATTCCTTGTTAGGAAGAGGAGCAAGGCTTGCTCCAGCCAAGCCTGAGTCTGCAGCTACAGCTTCATGTCTAGATGAACCCTCATTCAATAGGTGGTTTCTCTGGTGACTTTCTGCCTCTGGAGAACCCACCACAGGATTTGGCTGCTGGATGGGAAGTGGGGACACCAAATCAACACTTTCTTCACTGCCATCCACGGGCCCAACACCTGGAAGCTTGAAGGACACCCTCTTTGATGCCAGGTTTTCTGGAGGGAGGAGGTGCTGCTGGGTGTTTATAGACAGGTCTGTGGGAAGGGCAGGGTCCTGTGGTGCCCCCACACCCACAATCTCTTCAGGAGGTGAGACAGAGCAGATGGCACCTGGTGGTGTGGCACTGGGCACCTGCAGAGCTCCCTTCTCAGCAGGCAATGCTGCAGATGAAACAGGAAAGGGAGTGCTGGGCTTCTCCCTGGGCTGGGTGTGACACTCACCCCCCAGGTCCTTTGCATGCAGGGAGTCTGCTTCATCTCTGCAGGATGGCAGGGATGCTCTGAGCTTGGCTGGCTGCTGGGGGCTTTCATGTGACACCTGGTGGCTCTCAAGCCCGTTGTCATTAACAGGCACTGTGTGAGATGCAGTTAATTCCATATCATCCTGGCTGGGGAGGAACACAAAGGTTTTATCAGCTGCAGCCATGGCAGGGATGGGCTCCCTGTCCTGCACAGCCCTTCCACCATGCAGTGCAGCTGTCTGAGTTGTGGTCATCTCCATGTCCTCTGCTGAAGTAAAAAGGATGGTTTTGTTACCTGGGGCAGCCTGGGGACCAGCCTGCTGACCCAGCTGGAGCTCCTCCTCACAGAAGCCTCTTTCAGTCCTCTCAGAATGAGCCTGGGTGATTTCCATGTCAGCCTGGTAACTGGTAAAGAGAATGGTGCTGGTTCCAGGAGCAGAGGGATTGGGGTGCCTGCCCTGCAGGGAATTTCCTTCCAAAGCTACCTGATGGCTCTGGGTGAGCTCCATCTCATCCAGAGCAAAGGCAGGAGCTCTGCTCTCCAAGAGTGTTTGCTCTCCAGCCCCCTGTGATTTGTCACCACAGCAAACAGTCCCTCGAGCAGCAGAGCAAGGCTTGGGAACACCCCTGGCAGCCTGGCTACTTGAGAAGGTAACAGGGAGAGCTGAAGAGACAGGGTGAGGCCCTCCCTCATTCTGAGAGACAGTTTCATGGCCAATGGCAGCTGTGTGGCTCTGTGTGATCTCCATCTCATCATTCTCATCACTCAGGGAAAACAAAACAGTCTTTTCCCCCCTCAAGCTCTTCCTCCCAGTCCTTTCAGCCAGGCTGAGCATCCCCTGAGGCACAGCCCTTGCCATGGGTTCCTCAATTGCAACAGGAATAAGCTTGGTTATTTCCATGTCACCACTGCAGGTAAAAACACTGTCTCCAGGGGTGAAGGGACTGCCATGGTTTGAATTGTCACACTGCAGAATTATTCTGTTGTCTGCTGGCACTGTGTGACTCCTGGTGATGTCCATATCAGCATCCTCTGGAAACAGGGTGGTTTTCTCACCTGCAAAAGGCAAATGTGTGAAACCACTCCTGGTGAACCTCCTCACATCACAGGCAGGCAGCTCCTGACTGCTTCTTGCCATCCTGACCCCTTGGTGTGAGGCTACTGTTTTATTTTCATCCTGAACAAGGTGTGCAGGTCCTGCTGCCCTTGCTGACAAACCCACACTGCTGGTGCAATCCAGATCCATTTGGGTGCAGTTCCCAGTCAGATCCATGTTTTCACCAGAAGGGAAAACAACTGATTTTTCTGAAAACAAAGGCAATTGGGAACTTCTCCTGTGTGCTGCAGAGGTGCTGAGCAGCACTGGGTCTCCAGCACCCTTTGAGTGCAGGCCATCAGCAGAGGCAGGATTGTTTAAATCCACTTGTGAGGAAACCATTTTACCACTGGAAAAATCTCTCTCAGAAACTACTCGAGTTGCCAGCCCTCTGTTTACCACCCTCATGGTGTGGGTTTGCTCCTGCTTGTCTGAGTTCTGGCAGCCTGCATTTATTCCTAACATTGCTCCACGTTGTTCCTTTCCCTTCGTTCCAGGGGGAATGGGCTCATTCCTGGGAATAAATGAACCATTTGGAGCCAAAGGGTGACCAGGCTGCTGCTTCATGCCCAGTTTCACATCCCCAGACTCTGTTGCTGCAGGCTGGCTGCTGACACCCACACCAGGAAGCTGCTTTGGGTTATGATTATTCTCATACTCCTGTACTCTATTATAAACAGGAGCAACATCAAAGGCAGCAAGATGAGCTTCAGGTAAGTCCATGTTTTGGTCACCTGCAAACATGCCCATTTTGTCATTTGTGCAGGAAAACAAAGCATTTAGAGGTTTGCCTTTAGCATGGCTTCTTTTGATATTCCCATCCATACTGATCACCTCCAGATTTTCCTTCTCCATATCCAAAGAACTTGTTCCCTCAGTCACATCTTTGTTCTGGTTTGTCCTGGGAATTATTTTACAAGGCATTTGTTTTGCTTCTGCAGTTCCCCCTTTGCTCTGATCATCAATGACAACAGCATGGCACTTGGTCATTTCCATTTCTTCCTCTTCCTTTAAACTGAGAGGAGCAGATCTGGGATCAAGGAAACAAGGTCTGAGAGCAGAGGAGGTTTTGGTCAGCTCCATGTCCTCTCCAGAGAACATCACTGTCTTCTCACCTGGCAGAGAAACACCTGGGGAGTGTGCAAGGCTGAGCTGCAGCTGACTCTTGGGGACAGCAGCAGGGACTGGATTTGTACCAGAGTGAAAACCAACATTTGCTGAAGCAATCCCCTCAGCTTGGGTCCCTTTCTCACCTGAAGCTTGCTCAAATCCACAGTTTTTACATGCCCCAGGAGCTCGACTACCTGAGGATGTCAGGATCTCTGTAATGTCCCTCCCTCCAGGGGCTGGGGTCCTGTTTTCTTCTAGTGAAAAGTTTGTCCTCACTGGCTGCTCCCAAGTTCTGTGATGTGAACTGTTCACTTCCTTGCTGCTCTCATCCCAGATTATATCTGTGTAATTCCCAGTCATTTCCATGTCTTCACATTTAGAAAAAACAACAGTTTTATCACCTAGGAAGACAGTCTCAGAAGGAATGGATCCTGGGATGGCAGACATTGTTCTGGCCCCTTGTTTAACAGCTCTCAGCACTGGGAGGTCTCGTCTGTCTCCAACATCCTCTGGTTTTCTGTCTGTACAGAGCACAGGGTCCTGCTGAACAATTAAGTGCTGATTAGGATTAGATGCTGCCCTGAACACAGAATTATCTGTGAGTGGGAAATCCTTTCTGAAGCTCAGGCTTTGACTCCCAACACTGGAGAAGGGACAGGACACCTTTGCAGTGTGACTGGCTGTCATCTCCATCCCATCATCCACAAATGCCTGAGTCACCTCTGCCCCCAGGAACTGCCCTGCTGCAGCCCCACAGACACCAGGAAAGGCAGCAGGCACCTGGCATTTTGTCATCTCCATCCCATCATCTGGGTCTCTGAAGACTTTTGTCACGTTGCAGGTGTCCAGCTGTTGATGGGGATACACAAATTCCACTGAGGAAAAGGCCATGTCTTCCAAGACTTGGGAAGGGACCAAGAACACGTTCTCTTTCTCTGGCCCCTCCACAGGATTTGGTGCCTTTTCCTGTGACTTCAAGCTCATCAGAAATTCATTGAAATCTATTTTTTTTCCTGCAGTCCCCTCTTCCTTCCGCTCAGGAGATGGGCAGGAGAGGGCAGACTGGAAACAAAACTCTTTACTCTCTCCTGGCTGCCCACTGGGGGGGTTTAAGGCAGCCAGGAAGGAGGTGATGTCTATTTTCTCTGTCCTGTCAGCCTGAGTGTTCCTCAGGTTCCGTGTGATCACTGCAGTGTGACTTGCTGTCATCTCCATTTCAGCCCCCTCAGAAAAGACCAAGGTGGTGTCCTGCCCCCTGGGGCTGGGAGTGGTGGTGTCCTCATCATGCCACTGGGGAAAAACCCAAAAAAACACCACAAAAAAAGGAGAAATTACAGTTACTGACACTTAAATGACATCATGCTTTAGTCCAGTCAAAGTAAAAGTCAAGTCATGCAGCACTAAGGTTGCTGCTGTGTCCTGATGCCTTTTATTTTAAAAAAAATCCAATTACTGACTCCTCTGGATCAGTATTTTCTACATCTCTGTTTTCACCCCCCCCCACCTAACTGCAGGCAGAAACCTCCTCCTGTTTATCCTGTGTGTGCCCCCAGGCACCAGCACCATGCTGGATGTGCTAAAGGACTTTTCCACCCCTGGCTGGGGGCATTTTTGTCTCTGTAATGGAGAGGATTCCCAGTTTTAAACCTGTGGGGAAGAAACTGAGCAGTAACAAGATACAATCCTGTATTTTTATCAAATATCATCAATATGATATTCTGATATTATAATATGAAGAAAGAATGGGTTGATGTTGACTTTAAGTTACATATTTACACTTGTGCTCACCCATTCTGCCCATGGAAGAAAAACCACAGAGAGGAAAAAAACCAACAGAAGAGTTCTCTGAAAATTCTTAGGGAGAACTGAGAAAAGGAAATAGCTGGGAAATTAGGAAGCAATTTCAGAAGCAAGAGGTATCAATACTGCCTACCAGAGCAGAAAAATACTTCAAAATATAGATTAGCTTTTTGAGAGAAATTTCATGTGAATGAAAGGACTTGGCTTTCAGGCAGTTGAGTTAAATTGCTCATCTTTACTACACAGATTATTGGAATGCCTTTTGGACACTTATTTTCAGAGCCAAAAAAATAAAAACCCTCACTTACCTCAGCCTGCTGCACTGGTGCCTGGATGGGGGCATGAAGCAAAGTGTTCATCCCTGTCAGAAGAGAAGGAAATGCTCAGTTTGTTGCTCTGTTTTCTTATTAATTTATCCACTGGGCTGAAAACATCCACGTGCTTGTCTTACAAACACCTCCAGCTGAAACCAAATAATACATCCTGAAAAACATTTTCAGTGCTCCCTGAGGAGCCACCCACACTTCTGCACTATGGGCAAATGTAAAAAACTACAAAAAATGCTTGTAGCAGGTTATGGGACAAAGCCTGGCCATGCAGTAGTTATCTTGGTCAGGCAGACTGTTCCAGGCCTGCTGAAATTATCCAAACAGAATCAACAGCCTTGAAAAAAGATGGCAATTTTGTTATTTATTAAATCTATTTCCAAACTCACCAGTGATCCCACAGGGAACAGCTTCAGGGTCTTCATTTCTACAGAAAGAGAGATAAGAAACAGTTCCTTAAAAGATTTCAAACCAGAAAGCTCCAGCAATGTACTGAAAAGGCAGAGAATTCTGGTGCACAGCTCACTGGGCAGTAGGACAGACACTAATTCTGTCTTCACTATCTTCTAAGTTGAGCTGCAATCTTATTTTCCCATGAAGTTCTCTGAACTCAGTGAGCCACAAGCTACTGCTCAACATACTGGTGCCATTTTAATGCCTCAGTGACAAGTGGAAAAAAAAAAAAGAGAAAAGGTTAATTCTTCATTTTTAACTCCAGACATTCCACTTTCAGTTACTCCTTTCTCTCTGGGAAACTGAAGCTGTGTTCCTGCAGCCTGAAATCATTTACATGCACAAGAAAAGGCCAGACAATGCCTGGTGTGGTTTTCTCTCTGACTTTTAATGCCTTCTGCTCTCTGCTGTGTTATTGATTGCTCCTTCAAGCCCAAAAACCCTTAGTTACTGTTCCAACTTGTTTACACACACATTGGGCTGACACCCTTAGCACCACGAGCTATCCACAGCTGTACAGAAGCTCTTTTCTTGCTGTATATTTTTAATGTAAGAAATTCCCTTTCAAATACACAATAATTGTCTAAATCTGCTATTTTACTTACTGGGTAATTTGCAAAATCCTCTCATTGTTTTATCTCTACAAGAACTTTGAGGCCAGGCTAACACTTTATCCAGATCTGAGGGAAAAAGGTGTGATACTAAACATCAAAAGCCATGCCTGGCTGATATGGGAACTGTAGGTCTTTCCTGGAAAACATCCCCAAGCAACCAGCTTGGGCAGGAAGCAGTTTCAAGCCATAATTGTTCAATTTTTCAGAAACCACTCTCTTTCTGTGAGTGTCCAACACAGCTTTTTGTGCTGAATCCCTTCTTTCAAAACCCAGTGAGTAATTTGAGAGGTAAATGCCTGCTGCCTTTCTTTGAGCAGTAAAATTGTGATGGTCCCATGAGGAAAAGCACTGGCAGGACAGAACTCTACAGTCATGGGTGTTTTTTTTCAAACTTACTGATTATGAAAGACATCATTCCTTGTGTCTGGTGCACACTCTAAAAATAAGAAGAGAATTCTGACATTACAGGGTGAAAAGCATGACCCAAACATTCAGAGACAAGAATAACTGTACAGAAAAGACTCTTCTGAAGCTCTGACTCCTGAAGTGCTTTCTTCTTGCAGCAAAACCCCAGAGAAGTGAAGCACTTGAAAATACATCAGCTTTTCAGACCCTTCCTAGGTGATCTCTGACAAAGTGAGCATAATATTCTGCACCTCAGCTTTGTTTTGATCTAAAGCCCCATGGCAGGTTTTGTTCTAGATGATTTTCTCCAAACACCACTTATTTTCCTGAGCTACAAGGCCCACAGCACTCATAACTAAAGGGTTTTCAGCCTGTCTGTGATAACCAGCTGACCTTCTTGCTCCTGACCAGCCTGACTTCCTCACTTCAGGCTGAAATCTTGTTGCTAACAGCCTGAGAAGCCTGTCAGGAGAACAGAAAGGACTTTTTTTACCTGTGTTCTCCCTCTCTGACACGTCACTCTTAAGATCTCGAGGGAAGACTCTGCAGCTGAGAAGAGAAACAACAGCAGCTTGTGAAAACACAGGGAAAACTGTTACAAAGCAAATGTAAAAAAAAAAATAAACCAAACCAACAAAACCCCAGCCCTGTTTCAGTCGTTTCCAAAGGGCAATGGGGATGGCAGTGTCTCTGAGACAGGACAACTCACTTGATGGTGTCTGCAAAGCTGACGCGGCGAGAGTTTTTCCGGCGTTTTTCTGCGTTGAGATCCTGCAAACAAAGAACCCCAGGAGGTGGCAAACGTTCCCTGAGCCACACCAAACATACATTCTGCATCTCTGGCTGGAAGAAATCACTCATTTCCTAGCTTTGCCTTTAAAGAAACTGGCAGGCTGGCTTTTTCCCTGGGTGTCAAACCTGCCTGCAGCAGCCTGGGCACTGCTGGGTCAAAGTTCCCAGCCCAGGAGCAGGGTTATCCCTGTTCACTCCTCTTTTCTTGAGAGAAGAAACATTCTGATGTAAAACAAAACCTTGACGGATTTCTTATCATATTTAGGACTCCAAACATCCTCCCCCTAAGCAGCTGTTGCCAGAGCTTTGATACCTGCAAGCTGAAGGTGCAAGGGAGGCCTGACTGGACCTACCTGAGTCAGCTCGTTCCCACTCCCCAGGTCATCCAGAGGCTGCCGTGGAGCCTTCAGAATCTAAAAGAAAAAGTAAAATTTGGGAAGATCAGCTATGAGACCTGATGGCTTGGCTGGAGAGAGTTTATAAGAGCCACCAGCTCCCCAGTCAATGGGATCAATCTCTGAGGCTTTTCCTCCTTTGCTTTTGGAATGTTTTTTTTTTCAGCTGTGAGGAGAAACTGAGTTCCCCTCCACTGCTTCCCCCTCTTCCCTCCTGCACACCCTGACCTGGTTTTATTTTTGAGCTGTTGGTTACTCACAGAGGACAGTCGCTTCCCTCTGATGTGCTCTGTGTTATCACTGGCAGAGGAAAAAAAAAGAAACAGGTATTAGGGCATAAACTGAAACCCAGACGTATTTATTGAACAATACTGCCAGGTTTGTAAGGTTAATAAGAGGATTTCTTCCTTATTTTTACCAGTGTGAAATTGAACAAACAAGCTTTCTTTTGAATAAATCATTCCTTCCAGCACTAGGTCCCAAAAAAGAAGCTTTGGGAAACCCAGGAGATTGCCCTCCAGCCCCCAGGGTCAGTCTCCAGGCAATCAAAGCTCCTCAGACCTTCCCCACACACAATCAAAGACACTCATGATCTTTTCCTTCACAATGGAAACACCCTTCACTCATGAGATGCTGAAGATCATGCAGGGATTACAAAGTTTTGCCTCTAAATTATAACATTAGTAGCACAATACAACTCTTATAAAACTTCAACTTACTTTTCCATGTTAGGGTCTGGATTGTTCCTGTCCATTCCTGAAGGATGTGCTTTCCCTATAAAACACAGGCCTGGAATCCAAAACCAGTCACCAACCTCAGTAGGAAGATCACCAACAACCACAACCAGATCAGCTAAATGCCACTGAGTGTTACTGGGACAGAGCTCCCAGAACAGAGTGACAGGAAAGAGCAGTGCAGGGAGGTGTCTGGAGAGGAGCAGAGCATGGCTGGAGGAGGATGCCCTGTTCAGTCTGATAAGAACTTGCCATCAGGAGATCTATTAATATGGAATTCATAACCCAGTCACTGAATCTCTAAGGTTGGAAAAGACCTCTCAGATCATCCTGCCCAAACCTACCTGCTCAGCAGTTCTTCTCTAATCTTTGAATTTATTTACACATCTCTGACCTGTAACACCAGCACTGAGCTGAAAAGCTCTGGGATTCTGTTAATCACAGTGCAGCCCTTTCAGCTCTGGGATTTGATAATTGAGCACCTCCCGGTTCCACACTGTGAATAGGAAAAATCCCTCCATAATTCTTTTTTCAGTTCATTCATGACCCTCGAGATGCCCACCCCAGCCCTCCTTGTTTTTCCCCCTTTTTACAAGTAATAACTTATTTACTCTCCCTTTACGATTCCTTTTTGTTCTCCCGCTCTTTCCTTCCCCCTCCCCTGGGGTGTTTTATTACCGCCCTGACAGTCCAGAGCAGCCTCCAAACGCTAATTCCCCCTCTTTTATCGCTCTATTCCCAACACTTTTATCGCTGTATTCCCCACACTTTCACCGCTCTATTCCCCACACTAATCACTCCCCACCGTCACTTCACCAGCAGATCCCGCTCGCACTTCGAGCCCCTCTCCCCCTCGGGCTGAAATCTCCTCAGGCCCATGCTCGACGCCTCTCAACCCCTTTCCCCCCTCAGCAGGGCAGCCAGGAGGCCTCCCCTCACCCCACCGCTCCCACTTTCTCCTTCCTCCTCCCGCCTTTTGTCCGCCTTCCCTCAGCGCTCGCTCTCCGCCTCACTCCAGGCACCGCCCGCCGCCTCCCCCACACCGACCTCTGCCCACCGGGAGCCGCTCCTACCTGTTTCTCCAGACAGGGCCCTCCTGCTTGTCGCCAGCGGGCCTCCCGGTCTCTCTCCTCGGCCGCTGTCCCCGGGTCCCTCCCGGTTCCCCTCAGCCCGCTCCCTGAGGCCGCCACAGTTCAAACCGAGCCGCCTCCCGCCAAACCGCCGCGCTGACGTCACAGAGCGGCGCCGCCCTGCGCCCGCCGTACAGCATGGCGCCGCCCTGCGCTCCGTACAACATGGCGGCCCCCACCTGACCAGCCCGCAGCCTGATATCCGCAGCGCTCCCTCCCCGCCCGCGCGTCCCGCCGGCCCCGCACCAGCAGCAGCAGCAGCGATGAGGCTGCCGAGGCAGTCGCCGGCCCCGCAGGGTTGCTGGGTCCCCGCTCGGTGGTGCCCGCGGAGGGAGGAGCGGTCGGCGCCATCTCGCAGAGGGCGAGGCGGGAAGGAGGCGCTGCCCGGAGCCGTGCGGTGTCTGATAGGCCGGGGAGAGGCAGCTCTGGCGGGACGAGGTGGCCGAGTGGTTAAGGCGATGGACTGCTAATCCATTGTGCTCTGCACGCGTGGGTTCGAATCCCATCCTCGTCGAGAGGTTGCTTTTCTTCCTCCATCGGATTTAATTTTTTTTTAAATCTCCACCTCCGACAGGGCCCAGGCGCTGCCTCCCGCCCCGCAGCCCCTGCCCGCTCCCTCCCCTGCCCTGAGGGGAGGCGGGGGCCGCTCCTCATGGGGAGATCCCGCACAGAACTTCCCTCAGCTTTCCCCCTCCCCGGGCTCTGATTCTTCAACCATTACAGAGAGAAGAAAAAGCAAAAGAAAGGAGAAAAGAGAGAAAAGAGAGAAAAGAGAGAAAAGAGAGAAAAGAGAGAAAAGAGAGAAAAGAGAGAAAAGAGAGAAAAGAGAGAAAAGAGAGAAAAGAGAGAAAAGAGAGAAAAGAGAGAAAAGAGAGAAAAGAGAGAAAAGAGAGAAGGAGAAAAGGAGAAAAGGAGAAAAGGGAAGGGAAAAGGGGAAAAAAAGGAAAAAGGAAGTGAATCTGCCCCAGGGCTGTGTCGGTGTCAGGGGACTCCTGGGGGGCTCTGTGCTGCCTCCTTCCCACCCTTCCCCTCAGGACCCAGCTGTGCTATGCAGCCACAAGCCCTCCTAAGACAAAAAAAAAAAAAAAGGGAATTAAAGACACTAGTTTCCACTCACAATCCCCACAGATCATCACGTTGGGGCTGGCTTGGTGCTCAGTGTGAGCTTTGGGTAAATATTTGCAGGATCAAGGGGCTGAGGGAGCTCCAGCCGAAGCCATCCCAGCACCTGACTGGAAATCACCACATTTGCTTTAAAGATCAATTACTTGCACTTGGGTTTTGCTTCTCAGGAAGCTGCCACGATTTTAAAAGTATAAATTATTGTGTTGAAGAGGTAGAGCAAAGCTTTTCCTCTCTGCCCAGTGCATCAATAGTTACCTTTTAAAAACACAGAGCTCCCAGGAGAGTGCCCTGCTCCAGGGGCTAAAACCAACCTAAAGCAGCATAAATTCAGTTTAACTTCAACTCACTCCTTGTGGAAATCAAGGAGAGACTGAATCCTGTGGAGAGAGTGGCCAGATGCTGACTCCAGAGCTCCACAAATGACACCCAGAACAGACCAGTAAAAACCACAGCTGGAAAGGTGTGAGGATGGCATCGTGGTGATGCCTCAGGGGTAAATTCAGACTCAATCCCACACGAGGAGTGGGTAAGGCACATCTGTTCCCACCAGGTTTATTTGTACAGGTTCGTGCTTTAGCTGCATGTTCTGCTCTCCTGCTGCCACAAAAAAAGATGTATCAGAATAAAACTGTAGGAGGTCTCCCAGGACCAACACTCTGCACAGGTAACACTGTGCTCATGCTCACCAGGACACAGCATTTACCTCAGTCCTGTTCCTAGATGGTAATTTATCACAAAACATCTCAGACAGCCACTGTCCCTAGCAACAAAACAACAAATGCCAACTTCTCAGGGAGAATGTCTGAATTTTAAAATCAGCCCAACAAAAGCATACAGTGATGTGAGGTGGCATTGTGAGTGCCATGGCATCCAGCACGTTGAGTGACATCCCAGCAGCTCTTTTAGGAAGATAAAAGGGAGGGAATTAAAATCAGTTCCGTGTGGATAATCCCAGGACAGTCTGAGGTGAAAGGCAAAGCTGCCATGCTGAGTGGTGGTTGTTACCCTGCAGTCTTAGTTCCCTGAAATGCAACAAAAATCCAGTGTTGCAGCCCATTTTCCTGCCTTTCACAGCACTCGGGACACTTCCCCAGCCACACCAACCCTTCCCACCCCACCTCCACTCACGGGCAGTTTGTTCCCCTCAGCCACGTTCCCAAAATTCACTGTAGCTCTTCTCCAGACACTTTGCTGTCCCACAAAGCCTGCAGCAGTCCCCTGCCCTTGGTCACCCCTCCCAGTCCTCCCGTGCCCACTCGGGCATCTTGGAGCAATACTCAAACTCAGCTCCCTTGTAGCGCAAGGCGTGCAGGTACATCACCAGCTCCTGGGGAGAGGGGTCCCTCCTGCTCACTGAGCACTCCAGGCACAAGGGATCCTTTTCTTCTGAACCCTTCCCTCCCGTTTCACCCTCCCAGTTCCCACCTGAACCGAGTTCTTGATTTTTTTCAAGCCTTTCCAGGTTGCTACCAGAGTCCAGGGACAAGCTGCTACACCGTTTCTCTCGGGGTCCTTGGTGCCTCTCTCAGGATCCTTGGTGCCCCTCTCGGGGTCCCTGGTGCCCCCCTCGGGGTCCCTGGTGCCCCCCTCGGGGTCCTGGGCAGGGCAGGAGCTCTCCCTGATGGGTTCATGCTGCACAGCCTCAGTGCAGTCCTTTGAGCCACCACAACCTTCGTTTTCGGCGCCGGTGTCCCAGTCCCGCTCGGAAATCCCCAGGATGTCCAGGCTCTGCTTGGCACGGTGCTCCTCCACCAGGGCCTTCAGGAGCTCCTCATCCGTTTTGCCAATCCTGCCAGCCCTGCCCCTGTGTGGCCCCCAGGCCTCGGTGTTGTAGATGGGGTCATTGAGGATGGGGTGCCCCAGGAACTGGAGGTGGACGCGGATCTGGTGCGTGCGGCCGGTGCGGGGCAGGCACCTGACCACGCTGCTCTGCCCGTTGTAGCTCAGCCTCTGGAAGATGGTTCTGGAGAACTTCCCCTTGGGGTCCACCCGGCACACCCCCACTTTGTAAGACACCACCAGGATGGGCTCCTCGCAGACCACCTCGTGCTCCGGGAACTCCCCACCACGCGGCAGACGTATTCCTTCTCCAGCTGCAGGAGAGCCAGGGCAGCTCCTCAGGACAGAACTCCTCACCCTCACCCTCCCCCTGCCCCCTGCTCCCCTCACCCTGCTTCCTCTCACCCAACCCCTGCTCCCCCAGTTCCCCCCCACCCTGTTCCCCCTCACCCTGCCCCTGCTCCCCACCAAGCCTGCCCCCTGCCCCCCTCACCCAGCACCCTGCTCCCCCTCACCCTGCTTCCTCTCACCCAACCCCTGCTCCCCCTGCTCCCCCTCACCCTGCCCCCTGTTCCCCCTCCCTCTGGACCCTGCTCCCCCTCACCCAGCACCCTGCTCCCCCTGCTCCCCCTCACCCTGCCCCTGCTCCCCTGTTCCCCCTCACCCTGCCCCTGCTCCCCCTGCCCCCTGCTCCCCCTGTTCCCCCCACCCTGTTCCCCCTCACCCTGCCCCTGCTCCCCCCAAGCCTGCCCCCTGCTCCCCCTCACCCAGCCCCCTGCTCCCCCTCACCCTGCCCCTGCTCTCCTTCTCTCCAATGAAATAACTCAGCAGGCAGCAAACTGCCCGGATTTTGTTACGACAGAAGAGAAAAGGTGAAAAAAAATAAACCCAGCTCTCTAAAGCCAAATTTCTCTCGTGTTTTCCCCTTGTGGTCATCAAAGCCACAAGGATTGGTCTGTTCTCATCACGTTAAATTTAAGAGCTGCCTCCAGTGACTTTTGGTTTGCAGCCCTGAAGAAAATCCTAGGAGTTTGTACCCTGCAGCTGCTGGGCCTAAGAGCCACTGGAAGAGAGAAAGTCACCAAGCACTCAAAGCTGAGAAAGCACCAAACTGGCACGTTTCTGCTTACAAATAAAGCTGCCCTCTCATTGCTTTGCACAGTCCCTTAGGGAAGGGGATCCCTTCCAACCTAAGGCCACCAAAATCAATTAAATTTTTGGTGACTCTTTTTTCCTTCCTGTCTCCCATGGAGAGCAGCAAAGCTGCTTTGGGAACTCGTGCTCATTTTCACCCAAAACCTGCCTGACTTCGGACTTGTTTCACAAACCACCCGTGGCAAGAGGCTCCAAACCCCCTCCTGCCTCCCCCAGCTCTCACCTGCCTGCCCCGGACCTGCTCGTCCATCCTCTTGGACACCTCCAGGGTCTTGGCAAACATGAGGACGCCGGAGGTCATGCGGTCGAGGCGGTGGATGGTGTGGAGCTCCCCCAGGTGGTGCTCCTTGCCCAGGATGAAGATGACAGAGTTGTGCCGGAACCTGCCGCAGGGGTGCACGGGCAGCGAGGAGGGTTTGTCCACAACCACCACCTCCTCGTTCTCCACCAGGATCTGGAGGGGCTGTGCAGTCACCGGGGGCTCGTGGCGGTGCACGGTGTTCCTCAGGAAGTCGTTGTTCTGCAAGACAGAGACCACCGGGCTGGAGCAGCCCACCCGGGACCAGGCAAGGGGCTGGGACTGCGGGAGGGGGGCACGTCAAAGCCCCTTCTGTCCCGGCACCCGGGATGGAATCCTTCCGGTGAGGAAAAACCCTTA